>NC_090320.1:261836174-261881204 GCF_040869045.1 Eurosta solidaginis | reverse complement strand
TCACAAAATTTTGTTTCATAAACACTTTTCTTGCTCTATGTTGCTCTATCTTTTGTTTCATAAGTATGCTCAAAACAAAAGTAGAGTAATCCAAATCACAAATTTCTGCTCTAGCTTTTTTTTTTGGAGTAATACTATGTTCAAACCGAAAAATTAATTGAGGCAATTTCGATTTAAATTGGGTGGTGTTCATACAACTCAATTTAGCTTACACAATAGTAATTTGATAGCTGGTTGGCTCATCTCTACAGCAGCAACATAAATTTGTTCAGACTGTCAAGATATGCGTGTTGGTATTAGTCAAATGGAATGGAATGAAAACATAAAACTTTGAAATTTTTGTGGGTTGTAAGAAAATGAGTTCAATGTTTTGGTTTAATTTTGAGTTTGCCATCTTCTTTTGACAATCCCTACTCAAGTGAAATGAAGAAAATAAAATTAGCTGATGAGATGAGCCAACCATATAGTTGAGCCATGCGTAATTGACGTTTAAATCTACTCAGTAAACACACTTTACAAGGTTGCAGTTGCAGTTTGAAACATTTTATTAAACAATTTTTTTTTTTTTAAATTGGCAATTTATTATTACAATTTATTATATGATACATTGCGTAATAAATTGCCCAAATGGTATAAATTGCCAATTTGGTGTGTGTTTGTACATAGTGTCAGCTAGAGCAGAGAAGTAATTGTCTGCCAAGAAAAAATAAATTTTTGAAAACTTCAAAAAAACTAGCTTGCAGGAAAAACCACGTTTTAGCATGCGTGCATTTGCATTAATTTTGAAGATTAAAAAAAACCAAATAAATGGAAACTATCGAGAGTCAAGTGTTTCACGTCATTTCTGCTCTAAGTTTCTCTATTTCTATTTTGTCAGCTGCCCAACCCTGCTCTGCTCTAACCTGCTCTGAATCTTTTTTGTTCATCAAACAGACCTATAAACTCGAGTCGTTTGACAAAAACAACACAAAATAAAGTCAAAAACGTCCCATAAACAATAGTTTATGACTCAAATTTAATATAGTCTACTAGTTTTAAAATTCAATTACGCGAATATTGATACTTGAAACTTCTGGCATATTTTAGTTCATTTGATATTTTACATTGCCCAACTTTGCAGTTCTGTTGATTTTTATAATTGCTTAGTGTAAACCGGTCGTACAAAAGCAAGAATACCTTGTCAGATGTCGAAAAATGCTGTTTGCAAAGTTGAAAAATTATATAACGAATGGAGATCACTTCAAAGGTATTCAGCATTGAAGACAAAATGCCAGGAAGGAAAGAATCTTGCATTCAAATCCAAGCTGCCCGTCCTTTTTGATGTAGCAGTGGAAGATGCCATTTCCAAAATGTTGAATAAAGAAGATGTTCGATTTTTAGAAAGTCAGATAATCAAAGGTCGCAAAGGTCACATGGGAGGTGTCGATAGGAATACTGCTCGAGCTGATCAAAGAAGAGTGGAAAGAGAGAAGAGAAGATGTTTCTGAAAAGGAAGCTATGAAGTTTTTTAAAAATATTTCCCTTGATTAGTTTTTTTCTGACCAATCTCTTGTATTTTTCGAATATTTTAACGTCGGAACGGATTTTTTGGCAGAGGCCCCAATGAGCTGCTTTGATAGTAACGACTTTTTGAAACTTCAAAGTTTTGTTAGACGCATAAAAGTAGTAAACGGCACGGCAGAGAGGGGAGTTAAGTTAATTCAAGATTTTAATAACACTCTTAAAAAAGGCGAGAAGCAGACCCAATTCTTGCTTCAAGTGGTGGCGGATTGCCGGCGGCTTTACCCCGATGCTTCAAAGTCTACCCTTTCTCAACGCATATTCGATGACTGAAATTGAAAATCAATATTTTTTAAATTTTTTAATCCTTTTAACTTTTATTTTTAATATGAATTCTTTCTGCGAATGTGAACTCTAGAATGGCTACAATCATCTCACCATTTTGTTAAACATTATATTCATTAATTAATTACGGATAAGGTAAGATATCAGTAAACGTAAAATTGTTTTCGAAATTGTGACGAACAGCGAAATACAATATCAGGTAAGAATCTTTGTCCACTAAAAGTTAAATATCTTTTCAACTGTCTAGTTTTAGAGAAGAAATGTTATTATATAATTAAAAGTCTATTAAACTTTATTTCTTTTAATAATACACCTGTTGCAATGCGAATGTCTTATGGCAGGTTAAAACAAAAAATTTTCGAGTTTTCGGTAAAAACTGCGATTTTATCAAACTTCCAGGCTCTTTAGGCACGGGAAGCCGAATTCCGATTGAGCTGAAACTTTAACAATTGCATTTTTAATCTAATAGAACATTTCTAGAAGTGAGGGCATACAAATTTCGGAGAAAAAAAACTACCCTATATTGAAAAACCACCCTAGTGTAGACACACAATTATAAATTTGATAGGATTGCGTGCATACAAAGGTGAGTTCATGTATAAATTGATGAATATCGAGCATTGAGGATTTAATGATTTAAAACACGAATTTTGCTATCGAGCAACACTTGTAAAGCCTTTCAACGCTTTTGTTGCAATTTGCCATTTTGTTGCCCTCAACAAATTGACAATTATTGCTTTGGAAGCGGATGTGTGATAGACAGACAAACAACCGATAAAATTAAGTGAAAGGCGGTACAAAAATGGCAGACAGGCAGTTGGATAGACAGGTGTATAGTTTTGGTGGCATGTGCATTTTGGATTATGGTAGGCAGACCAACAGGTCAACAGGCACAAACACTCCAAAACAAACACAGCCGGTGCCAAGCAATAAACGTATTGAGACAGGCGAATGAAATGACCATTTTTACGATTTTTGCAATGCTACTGTAGGGAATTTCCAGCACCACATTATTTATTATACAATTTTGTGTTTTTTTTTATTTGAACATAAAACGTATTTTATGAGTTTTTATATGGAGATTATTCTTTTCATTGTTTATGCGTTTAAGCTTGTTTTTTCTGTGATTTTTATTTTTTATTATTATTATTATTTTTTTTTTTAATATACCCTTCATAAACATTAAGTGGTACATTAACTTTGGTCTGATATTTATTGAAATGATTATTCTCACACACAGGATGTGCCTGTTTGTCTGTTTGAATGCGGACTTTTTTATAATATCCATTTACTAACGCTCAATATCCTAGGCGACCTAAGTCGTCACATAGAAACTTATTTCAGTCACCTGCAATTCACGACTGTGTCTCCCAATAGCAGCACCAACGGAGACCTTATTCAGTACAGCCCTCTCGTTTTGTCAGCTTATGTCGGATCGCCTCTAAATATTCTCATAATTATCTGTTAAACTTTGAATTTATTTGATCTCAAGCCATCCTGGTAAGGTGCTTTCAAATTGTCGACTTTGGGTTTTCTGCATGTGAATTTAACCAGCTCATTCGTAGGGTGTTAAGTAGCATTGTGTGTGGAACCGTATTTCGCATGATTAACGTAGAATATTCTTTTATTTCGTATACCGTCAAGCCACGGCTTGCACAAAAGTTGCGTGTATTCCCTTCATGAACTCTATGCCTTCGTGTTCGTACCTTTCGCCCGATAGTACTTCGACTCCTGACGCATTCTTACTATGTCGGATATTGTCATTATCACTTGATCATAGTCAGGAGCCTGAACCATTATTCCGTCATTTGGAACTGAAAAGTCTGGCGTGAAGCTACTGACACATCAAGACATGGAAGTGCACGCTCTGTGCTGTAAGTGATAATCAGGTTTTCACATGAACAGAAAGGAACGGAAAAGAAAGGAAAATGGAGTGGCAGAGGAGTGATAGTGACAACGATAGAGGGGGAAGGGTGAGAGATAAGAAAGCAAAGTTAATAAAAAAAATTGACAAATTCTGTTATAAAGGTTAATGTTTTCCGAAATAGATATGTAGGTAGGTGTAATAGCAGCGTTGCAAGTCACTCAAGTAGCTAATAAAAAGCCCTTTCGATGCCATGAGACTCTTTTAAACCGACAGAGTGCTATATTAAATATGTACTAAAACCAGCCCAAATTGATTATAATATTAAATATAATATAAATCCCTATTTCCGATGACCTACCCAGATTTTCCAAAAATAAGCTCCAGAAGGATTTTAAACGTATTCTAGAAAGAGTCGGGCATTAACACAGAAAATGCTCAACAGTGTCATTCGCAGTTACGCGTTTGCAACTTCTGCAGTGGTCAATGTGCGGAATAACCATCTTTTCCGCGTGCGTACTAAAGCCCATTGTCGCTATAAGTTTACGGGAGCCAGCCATAGATCTTCCGAGTAGACTTCTTGTCCTCCTTTCATTGTTGCCTGGCAATGAAGCTCTTGAAATCGCACATGCTTTTTCGCTCTTGCCAAGCTTTGTTCGCGTAAAATTTCCGGAATTCCTCCTTGGCTACCTCCAGGGGTTGGCCCACTTCGACGCTGGTTATTCCTTCACCGTCTTCCTCTGAGTCTCTACGTGGCAACTCATCAGCCATCTCGTATACTTCGATTCGAGCTAGTCCATGGTGTTGCTATCGCCTCAGTTGCTTGGCTGTTAGAACAGATAGATATTTTACCAGTTATATTCGGACCTCGGGTGATTTGCAGGCCAGCCAAATCGCGAGGACTTTTGCTTGAAACAGTATGACGGCAGTTTGAAGAACGTAGACGTCTTTAGGGAAATAGATTTCAGGCCTAATACCTGAGTCCATTTTAAAGCATCTACTTACCACTCAAAACCTCAATGGGATTGTTACTCAGTTAACCTACAAAAGTTATAAAACCTACGGCGCAGCCGAAAACAGGGCATCTCTAATTGCTTTAATTAAAATTTTAAATTAATTGTTACAATAACGGCTTAAATTGTAGTAAATTGCAATTTTAATGAATCGTGAGATGGCTAAAAAAACGCATCAAAAAAAATGGTTAACCATAAATTTATCATAAAAAATTTCGTTTAATTGGCGATATAATTGCTGAATGTTATACCACAAATAACTTTTGAAGGTGACATATTTATTTTGTACGATATTTTGTTGAAAAATTTAAAATTGTGAATAATAAAAATATGAGACTAGATTATAATGTGAGAGCAAATAGGGATATTATTGTGGGCTAAATTGGGCTTAACGCAATGCTTAAAACAATAAAATGAAGTTTTATGAAAAATTTTAATTGGGCCTTCATAAAAGTCTTCCTCTAAGTTTGCATAATGATTCTAACGTTTCTCCTATGATTTTTATCACCTCTGGTAGTCCTCCGAAGATAATCCCTTCAGCATCACATTTACAGCTTCTTGGACCTCCTTTACGCCGCCATGATGAGTTCCTTGAGTACGACTTCATCTTGGAGAATTTAAAAGAAGTCGCAGAGAGCAATATCTCGGATAGAGGGAAGTGAGGTAATGTTAGGATGCCTTTATTTGCCAAAAACTCTTGCACAACGAACGAGGAATGGGCCGGTGCTTTGTCGTGATGCAAGATCCAGCCATAACTGCCAATTCGGGTCGCACACGAAAAACAGCCAAAAAAGAATTTTCTAGTCCCTATTTGGCCAACAACATATGCATGTTGAATGATGGATATCGAAAAAAAAAAACAATCAAAATTGCCTTCTGATAAAACTGTGACATCCTCGCTTCCGCTGACCGTTCCCAAACCTCTCCTTCCGCTGTTGATTTTTTTTATGCATCTCAGGTCAGTCATACTCAAATATTCAAGTCTCATCTGCAGTGACTACCCAACTCATCCAGTTATCAGTGCTTGTAATATACGTCACATATTTTCATTACGCCACTAAAAAAGTTATGTACCAACAAAAAATACGCATAAAACACAAGCCAAACGTGATATCTACCTAAATTTGAACTTTAACAAAAAAAAAAAAGAAAAGTTCAGTACTCTTAGATAAATAATGATGAGTGAAAAAGTGTAGCCAGTTTTTAAGTCAATGCCAAATTCGCGGAACTTAGGAAACGGCCATACTTCATATTTCTTCTCGGGAGGTAGTCTAGGCATCAACCTAATCTAAAATATCTTCTTTATCGTGCCAGAGAGGTACCTCTTTGAGTATAGTATTATTAGAGAAACGTATCTTTCCGGGAAATGAGCTAGGTCGGCTTATTCTTAATCACACTTGTGATGTGATTTGCTTGAAATTTGGGAAATGGGTACTTTTTTTGACTAGGATTATGTTACGAATTCTATTATTCAGGGAGTGGACCAGGGCCTGACATGTTCTAAAATATCATAATAATTGTGCGATTTGCGTGAAGTTCGCTACAGGAGTACCCCTTTGACTAGCTCATTATTTAAAGAACTTTTCTTTACAGGAAGTGAACCAGGGATCAATATATTTCAAATAATCTTATCAATGATTCGATTTGCTTGTAATTTGGTACAAGATACCCCTAGCTAGTAGCTTACTATTTGAGAAACTCTTGTTCCAGAGCAGTGAACAAGGACCAACCTCTTCTAAAAAATTTTAACAAGCAGATATGGGTACAATAATCAGTTAAAGGTAGCCAAATCGCCCAAACTTAAGTTAATCTACCAAACTTAAGGAATCTACAACAGGTCACTATATATAAAATATTCTTTATTTTATTTTGAGTTATCTATACCGATCCCGAATTCAAAAAACATCTTCAATCCCTTAATCATTATTCGAACATTGATACTGTTATGTAAGCAAACCGTTGGTGAATTGTGCTTGATAAAAATTTTAATTCGCACTGTATGAATATGGTAACAGCTTAGTAAATATCCTTCAGAGCTACTATTCCTCCCGCATTCAAAAATAAAAACTGAATAGCAAATCTTTTAAAGTACATATTTTCTAAATAACGCCAACAAATTTTTAAGGGTTTCCATAGAATAAGCATCAAAATCAAACTAAAATTTAACCAACCATCTGCGTACTTTCACTTTTTCCTCAAGTGAGTTGAAAAACGAGCAAGCTGCCATTAAAATATTCCAAGCAGGGATTTCAAATAAATAAATACACTTCGGAGTTTAGCACGCCACCACCTGCAGTAGCCAAACCGACAAGTTTCTTTAGCGCTCAACAGCTCAATAAAGCGAGGGGGCGCCAACAGCACGCGCATCTGCATCACCAAAAACAGGCGGCCAATTACACTATGGCAATAATTCCCCTGAGATTACAAATAACGAAGAATTTTATAATAAAAATATATCGCAAAAAAGGAAGAAATACTGTCTTAGTGCTTTACACACTCAACATCGAGTAGCGGCAGCAGTAACCAGGGACCGATGTTAATAGGTAAAATACTCAAACAAAATGCTTCAAATAATGGAGTTTTAAAAAAAAAGATAAAATATATTCATTCCGGCCGGAGCTTCTGCAGTCAATTCTGCACATCTCTCTATTACAGCCTGTCATCAAATTTACTTCAAATATTTTTTTTTTTTTTCATTTTTCCTATTGACCATGTCCATAATTTTTATACTCAGCTGAGCAGATCGCACAGAGTATATAAACTTTGTTCGCATAACGGTAATCCGTAATGGCATAAACTAATCGAGATAGATATAGACTTCTATGTATCAAAATGATCTGGGTGAAAAAAGAAATTCATTCAGCCATGTCCGTCCGTCCGTCCGTCTGTCCGTTCGTCTGTAAACACGATAACTTGAGTAAATTTTGAGGTATCTTGATAAAATTTGGTATGTGGGTTCCTGGCCGCTCATCTCAGGTCACTATTTAAAATGAACGAAGTCGGACTACAACCACGCCCACTTTTTCGATACCGAAAATTTCGAAAAACCGAAAAAGTGCGATAATTCATTACCAAAGACGGATAAAGCGATGAAACTTAGTAGCTGCGTTGACTTTATAACCCAAAATAGAAAATTCGAAAAATTTTGGACAATGGGCGTGGCACCGCCCACTTTTAAAAGAAGGTAATTTAAAAGTTTAGCAAGCTGTAATTTGGCAGTCGTTGAAGATATCATGATGAAATTTGGTAAGCACGTTACCCCTATTACTATATCTGTGCTAAATAAAAATTAGCGAAATCGGATGATGAACACGCCCACATTAAAAAAAAAATTTTTTTAAGTCAAATTTTAACAAAAAATTTAATATCTTTACAGCATAAAAGTAAATTATGTCAACATTCAACTCCAGTAATGATATGGTGCAACAAAATACAGAAATAAAAAAAATTTCAAAATGGGCGTGGCTCCGCCCTTTTTCATTTAATTTTTCTAGGATACTTTTAATGCCATAAGTCGAACAAAAATTTACCAATCCTTGTGAAATTTGGTAGGGACATAGATTCTATGACGATAATTGTTTCTGTGAAAATGGGCGAAATCGGTTGAAGCCACGCCCATTTTTATACACAGTCGACCGTCTGTCCTTCCGCTCGGCCGTTAACACGATAACTTGCGCAAAAAACGATATATTTTAACTAAACTTAGTTCACGTACTTATCTGAACTCACTTTATCTTGGTACAAAAAATGTCCGAAATACGACTATGACCACGCCCACTTTTTCGATATCGAAAATTACGAAAAATGAAAAAAATGTCAGAATTCTATACCAAATACGAAAAAAAGGATGAAACATTCTAATTGGATTTGTTTATTGACGCAAAATATAACTTTAGAAAAAACTTTGTAAAAAGGGTGTGACACCTACCATATTAAGTAGAAGAAAATGAAAAAGTTCTGGAGGGCGAAATCAAAAGCCCTTGGAATTTTGGCAGGAATACTTTTCGTGGTATGATATATATAAATAAATTAGCGGCACCCGACAGAAGATGTTCTGGGTCACCCTGGTCCACATTTTGGTCGATATCTCGAAAACGCTTTCACATGGACAACTAAGGGCTACTCCATTTTAAAACCCTCATTAATACTTTTAATTTGATACCCATATCATACAAACACATTCTAGAGTCACTCCTGGTCCACCCTCATTGCGATATCTCGAAAAGGCGTCTACCTATAGAAATAAGGCCCACTACGTTTTAAATAATCACTAACACCTTTCATTTGATACACATGTCATACAAACACATTCCAGGGTTACCCTAGGCTCATTTTGCTAAATTGTGATTTTCCCTTATTTTGTCTCCTAAGCTCTCAGCTAAGTATGTAATATTCGGTTACACCCGAACTTAGCCTTCCTTACTTGTTAATATATCCGGAGAAGATAGGGAAGACTTATAAAATGCAAACTTTATTCGTGGAGAATCAACTTAAGTACTCATTTGCCAAATCCGTCCAAAGAAGTTTGATTACAATTCTGATTCTCAGTTGAATTTCTGCGCAAATACTTTTCCTACTGCACCCAAAGGTTGCCAGAAATGCATTCTAATTTATCAGCATTGTTGTTATTACTTTTCATCTAATAGGAAATAGTTTTCATTTTCTTGTCTTTTGTTAACTGAACCATGAAAATCAAATGGTATATTAATTTCGTCATGAATCTCAAAATTGTAGGTCCTTAAAGGAAAATAAGTAGACTCACCATACCAATAAGTATAACGAAATGATCAGGATGAAGAGCTGAGTTGATTTAGCCATGTCCGTCTCTCTCTTTGGTGAGCGGGTATACTTAGGTGTCCGGTTAGACATTTGTCGAAACCGGACGGATCGGACCACTATAGGATATACCCCCATACAACCGATTTTTCAGAAAAAGAGGATTTTTGACATATCTACTTCAATTTATCAGATTGAAGCTTCAAACTTCACCATATTCTTTCGCATATTGCACACATTGTTGTCTGAAAAAATCGTAGAGATCGGTGGTATATATATTATATACCCCACACACTGCTGCTCGTAATGCGAGAAATTGAAGAAAAATATCGACCAGGTTTTAGAATTCCGTGTTGATCTGGTCGATAATAGACTCATTAGGTATGTGGTGCTAATTCTAACCCCTGAATGTGAGCTTAAGTTATGTTTAACCATAACTAACCGCCCTGCTGGCTAGGTCATGTTATGCAAATATGAACAAAATGCTCTAAAGGTATATATCAACTGTACTTGGCAGGAGGTGAAAGCGGAACTGCACTTAGCTTGGCGGGCAAACGGATGATATTTAGGGTGTACAAGCCTATCCAAATGTGTATTAGTTATCGCGAAACCGGGACTACTGAAGTTATTTGCTAAGCAGCGGCCAAAATTGGCTTTGCGATAAGGTCCAATTAATGATGAAAACCATGATTAAGTTTCATGAATTATATTCCTTTCTTACGATTTGGGTGGAGCAAATTTAAGCATCAATCAGGACACACGCACTCTTTCGCCGGTGTTTTGCATAAAAGCTGGTGCATGTTCTTTACCAACACTTTACTCCATATTTAAATAAGTCGGCGAGTTGTTCCGCAATTTCTGCCGATTGTTTTAAGGTATTTTACGTCCTAAAGAATTGTGTTGCTTTCCTTTTATAAGTGTAGAAATATGCTCCTTCGCGTATCAATGACGCCGCTGCACCCTTCATAATACTAATTGTTTTTGCTTTCGCTAAAATCTTTGCCATCGATATATTTTGCGGTTCTTCGAATACGTCCTCATTTCCCAAAGATTGATATCAGATAGCAGGTGGTTTGAATCGCTGCGAGCTCCAATGTCATCAGTATCATTCTCTATACACCAGGTTGCCTCAGCTTAATTCATAAATGTCATAGTTCTTAAAACATTTGCCATGGACCTCATTCGGAAAACCAGTACAGAAGTCCAGTCCTTCGCGTATCAATGACGCCGCTGCACCCTTCATAATACTAATTGTTTTTTCTTTCGCTAAAATCATTGCCATCGATATATTTTGCGGTTCTTCGAATACGTCCTCATTTCCCAGAGATTACTATCAGAGAGCAAGTGGTTTTAATCGCTTCGAGCTCCTCATAAGGGCGACAATTTCATCAGTTTCATTCTCTATGCACCAGGTTGCCTCAGCATAATTCATAAATGTCATAGTTCTTAAAACATTTGTCATGGACCTCATTAGGAAAACCAGTACAGAAGTCCAGTGCCAAACCGGTTAACATATTTTTAAGAGATATGTTCAGAGTTTATAGCGAGCCTCATGCTCCCTAGCTCTCCAACTCTCACTTTCTATCACATTCTTTGGTGAACATATGTCACAAAGGCCTACATAACATTTAACACCGGGCATATCGATATAATGGTGTAAAGATCTATGAAGTTATTAAGGGATCATGTGTTTAAAGAGGATATTAAAAGTGGATTCAATAAAAAGCTAAGGCGATTCAATTGGTTCTTAATTTATGCCAGGCGTTTTTAAGCCCAATACTTAGCAAACTCGAAAACAAGAGGTCGATTTAAGACGCACTTTAATTCGAAAATAGAATCTTTATATGGGTACCTGGTCCCAGGAAAATCGAGCGCAATAAACCAATTCAATGGCAAGGGTTGGAACACTTCTGGGGCGGTCGAGTTACATCGTCCACTTACGTCAATAAAAAGAAAAAAATACATAGCAGATTCAAGGAGTAAGCAGTCTCCAACTGGCGCTCTTCCGACACAAGCAAGATAACCAAGCAAACCTGTCGGAATCATGACAGTAAGAGAACAGAGGACCTACTTAGTAGGCAAAGGAAAGAAATTTTTATGATCACTGCCACAATAACGGGCCACTGGCTTCTTGGCCTGCATGTTGAGAGAATTGGTTTCAGAAAAAATGTGCTTCAAAACAGCGCAACATTTGCTACTTAAGCCCGGATCTTTGGCATCCGAGCGGCACAGTAACCAACCAACCCTGAAAATAAAATCCAATAATATAAATTGTTTTTATGTATGTAACTCACTTTTATTGATTTTGGTCGTTAAACAAACTTTTGGTAACACTACAGACTCATCTAGTCTATGTGAGGTCCTCATGGACCGGCCAAATCAATCTAACCTACCTCCCTTTTATACCAAAAAGTAATAAAATATTGAACCCACCAAGGGAGTTTAAGGTTCTTGGTTCTTCAGTAAGAATATTTTTTTGCCCGGAACATTATCTTTCATTCGTATAACTAGCCAGCAAAACCGCTGTGTCTTTATCGGCCGGACTATGTTGGTGTCTGCATAAAGCTCATACAGCTTATAATTAAATCATCTTCGACACTCGTCGTCGCCGCCGAATAGTTGCCCATACATTTTTCGAAAAATTCTCAGAGTAGGCTAATCTGATGTTGTCATGATCTATGCTTCTGCACCATATAGCAGGACGGGTACGATAGATGAATTGAAGAGCATTATTTTTGTTTACCCTGCAAGGAATTTACTTTTCAATTTTTTTACCTAGTCCAATGTAGCATTTATTGGCAATAGTGATTTTTCGCTGCATTTCAAATCTGACGTTGTTGTTTGATTTACGCTGGTTCTCAAACGTCTTTAAACTTCTAGCCTTTACCTAAAATATCACTTACGGTCCCTGCTAGTAAGTAAACTATATACTAGAACAACAAATATCTTAAGTTTCATTGCTGTTTAAATTCACCTCTTCTACTTCGTAAAGTTGTAAAACAAGTTTATTTTGCTTTTCCTACCATTTTCTCTGGCATAGTTTTTTCCAAGCAATGCTTACTCGCGCGTCTATTTTCCATTTCCTTTTATTTCATGGCATTTAAAAATCGCTAGATGTTTTCTTCTTTTAGAAACCTGATATTTTCATAAGTTTCTTTTTCTATTTCAAAATTGTATTTACAAGTTTGGATTACTCTGAATCGAACATGGAGACAAAGTTGAGGCTTCTGTTTCCAATCAAAAATTTGAACAAACAACAATAACAAAAACAAATAGCTGTGCATTAACAACGCTTTTCATTTCCACTATATGCCCATCGTGGTGTCTAAGATGACTTTGATGATATGAACTCTTATCGCGAGCTCCCGTGTGTATGTGGTGTGTATTTATATGAAAGTGTATAGTCCTTGCTTGATATTGATATGATTTGCTTGTGTGTTGGCATAGCGATTGTGTTAAAATTTTTATTGCTCTTAACTTTAACAAGTTGTTTGTTTTTATTGTTCGATTTTAATGGTGGCAGATTGTCGTCGTTCTTTGCGCATTTTTCAGTTGTTAATGTTGACTATTTTAATTACAATACAATGTGTTCCCTTTTTTCCAAAGATAGTCGGTGTTCGCTCTGAGATACAATTTATTAAGCTCAGCATTATTTTCTGAATTCAGGTGATTTGTAAAATATTTCATTTAAGATGCCTATGTGCATCACAGTGCTTTGACGAATTTATATAATGAGTATTTATTTTTAGCTTTTCATAAGGGCGGATACTGAATTAGAACTGAAGGTAAAAGGAATTAACAATGGAAGCTTTGATAATACTCTTTCATTAAGCCTCTTCTGGGTAGGTGCAAAAATGAAGTGAATAGCACAAAATAAACTAAAGAACGCTCGGAAGTCTAAGCTTAATCGCGACGGATGTAATTTCTAATCTAATATTGAAGTTTTATCGGTATTTTCGTTTTTTTTATATCAAACTGATGAGTCTATAATTTTCGATTAAAAATCGGTATGTTTTTAGTAGCATATGGAAATTTTTTCGATAAATAATAGATGACTTTTTAGTACTAAACCGATAACTTAAAAAAAATATATAAGTTATCAAAAAGAAATCAACACTTTTTCGATAACAATCCGAGAAAAAATAACAAATTTAAAACTTCTCTATAACAAATGGATCAATAATTGTTCGATAAATAATTTGACAGAAACCGATAACTCGCTCAAAAAATCAATAATTTTTTTGATAGCATATCGATAATTGTTAAATAAATAATCGAAAACATTTAGATAAAAATTCAAAACAATTTCGTCGCAATTTTTTATACAGTTAGGTGCTTTGTAAAAATAAATTTTTTTAACCTAAAAAAAAACTGCCTAAATTGGGGCATCTCGCTGATTTGACAAAGAATTCCCTATATATTTAATGTATTAACTTTCGAGTGATTATTATTTAGCAAATCAAAAAGACTTTATTCTAATTTCGATGTGAACTGCGATGATATAATGCAATTAAGAATTTACCAAAAGTGTATCAACCAATCCATGGTTCAACTATATGGTTGGCTCATCTCTATAGCAACAACATACCTTTGTTCAGATTGTCAAAATCTGAGTATTGGTGTTAAGCGAATGGTATGAACAGAAAACATAAAACTGTGCAATTATTGTGGGTTGCTGGAAAATAATGCACTAAATTAGATGCATTTACTGAAAAAATAACTGAAAGTGAGGTGAAAACATCTTTTTACAAAAAATTTACCAACACGGCAGTAAATTATTGCCAATGTGTTGGTTATACTTTAAGTTTGCCATCTCCTTCTGACAATCCCTATACCAGTGAAATTAAAAAAATAAAATCAGCTCATGAGATGAGCTAAGCATATAATTCAGCCATGAACCGATCTTTTTTAATCTCTTTTTTTTTCTCCAAAAAATTCCGTTGTCTATCCTCGAGTCATAATGACAAGAAATGCGCTCTAGCGCTATAAAATTATGCAAATATGCGGAAAATGATGTATCAAATGAACAAAAAAGAAACATAATATGAAAAAACGTACCCGTGGCACAGCAGAGCGTAAAAATATTGGTTTGAGTTAGACATTTACCAAAATGAGTATTTGAAAAAATTATAATTTTACACATGCAAAAATATTATACATAATAGATAAGACTACATACAAACTGGTTGGCACCACTACGCTTTCTCCACCATGAGCAGAGAGCCAAAACTTGCTATACTGAAAATTATTTAAAACAAAAACTTTTGCGTAATGCAGGATGCTGATAGAGAAGAAGGATAAACTGAAAACACACGCAATGGTCCGTTAGAGATACATCAGTTTTTTTTCATGATAAGGGCCAACTATGCTATATAATAAAATTACACGTTTTTAAGGTGTACCATGGACCGATAAAATTTGAAAAAAAAGTGCAGACCCTGAAATAAGCTAATGTTTTTTGCGAGGTTTCGAAATACGAACGATCATAACACCGTTTTTCCGGCGGATGCAGTTCCTTTATATTCTTGGACAGATACTGCATTCAATACCGGAGGAGCTTGTTGAGTATGAAAAACAATTAAGGAATGCTAAGTTCGGGTGTAACCGAACATTACATTCTCAGCTGAAAAATTACAGTTTGCAAAACTTTTAAATTACCTTCTTTTAAAAGTGGGCGATGCAAAGCCCATTGTCCAAAATTTTACTAATTTTCTATTCTCAACGTCTCAACGTTCTCAAGTCAACGCACCTACCAAATTTCATCGCTTTATCCATCTCTGGTAATGAGTTATAGCACTTTTCCGGTATTTCGATATTTGCGATATCGAAAAAGTGGGCGTGGTTATGATCAGCTTTCGTTCATTTTAAATAGATGAGTGCCCAGGAACTTACATAAACAAATTTCATAAAGATACCTCAAAATTTACTCAAGTTATTTTGTTTACGGACAGGCGGACATGGCTAAATGAATTTATTCTTTCGCTTAGATCATTTTGATATATAGAAGTCTATATCTATCTCGATAAGTTTATGTCGTTACGTGGTACCGTTATGCGAACAAAATTAATAGACTCTGTGAGCTCTGCTCAGCTGTGTGTAAATATACCAAAAACTTAAAGAAAATACAAGTATAATTGCAAACAAAAATATTGTTTTGGCACAAAACACAGTTTATGTCAAATAGGGATAGAAGAATACGCGGTGGAAATCATCGTCATCATTAAGTGGCGCTTACCCGTTGAAATTATTCTGACCGTTTCCCAACAAGTCACGGCAGCTATCCCTGTTTGGCGATAACTGATGTCAATTGCGAGCATCAAGGGAGGTCAAGTCTTTCCCAACCTGCCTCTCCCAACTCGGTGACGGTGTACTCCTTCCTCTACTTCCAAACTGCGGTGTCGACTGAAATACTTTCTTGGTCGGAGCATTTTCATCTGTTCGCATAATATGACCTAGCCAGCGAAGCCTTTGGGATTTTATTCGCTGTACTATTGACACGTCTCCGTAAGAGTCTTACAGCTCATCATTATAACTCCTTCGAGACTAGCCGTCGGCTTCACGGACAGGACACTTAACTATCCGCAGAACTTAACTCTCGAATACTCCAATAGTCATCTCATCAGTAGAACTACCTTTCTCTACTTGTATCGTGGATGAAGCTATACCTTTCTGAAGATTTCTGTGTTCTTTTTAGTTGCGAGTTTATTTATAAAAAGTAACTGTTTTGACTACTGGGTAATTTCGTACACTAAGGGAGCATTCATGTATGTAGTTTGATGTTTAAGCGTATATATTATGTATATGTAAAACTATAATTGCTCATATATTTTATGCATGTGCGCATGTATGTGCACAAAAGGTATGAGTGTGTGAATATGAAGAGGATGTCATATAGCATGTCCGCTTGACGTATTGCAATGCGGTTTTATGAACCTCATACAAATTTAATTTATTCGCTGCACTTTCGTCATTTTCCGCTTTCATTTGCATTTCCCATTGCAAATTTGCATTTTTACATTTCGTCAGAGCTTTCTTTATTTATTTTTTTTATGAAAGTCTATGTTTGTGTGTGTGGATATTGGCTGACGGTGTTTTTGTTGCTTACTTTTACTTTAACTTGTATGAGTGTGTTGGTAGAATAATTTTATATATAGTAGTATTTGAAATTCTAACTCAATAGGCAGTTCGAATGAAACGATCTACACGATGTAGGTACTACCTATAATTCGACTAGATTATTAAGTCTTATGCTTGTACACTAATCGCCAATTTACTCTAGACCTAAGATAAGAAAACGACTAAAAGGATAAAGCAATTTAAAAATTGGTTTCACTGGCCTTAGGGCCCACTCTTGGAGTTGTTTAAAACTTCCTGATTAGCTCGCTCGTTTCGCTCTGTGTTACTTTTGCACTACACCTTTTTCGTTCCATCCTCTCTTTTTTCTTATCCTAAGATCTAGAGGTAGATATTCGTGTATATTTGTCTCTATCTCTCTTAATACAATTCCTTGAATCTTTCATTTCATAACAGCGTTCTTTATCTTCGTTTCTCCTTTTATTTCGTTTTCGTTTCTGTCTGTCTCTTTCTGTTTCTTTTACACTTAGTATACTTCTCCCACTTCTCCCACTTCTGCGTTTCAGCTGTAAACTGATGATCTTGCAAGGTCATGCGCGAGTATATTAAATCTCAAAATTTTACGAAGTGTCGAACTTTTTGAATAGCATAGATGACTATAGTCCGAGTGAACTTTCGACTCCGGTTTCGGTTTTCCGATTAATCGCCAAAATTTTTATGTCCGATTGAGAAGCCGGCTTATGAACACCTACCTGTTTACATCTCGTTCTCTTTCATGCAGCTAACACCTCTGTGACTGTCTATTGGGTAGTGCCTTGTTAGCACTCTAATAAATAGAGAAAAATTAACTTTTATAAACCTTTAAAGCTTTATTGAGTGCTTGAAGCCCACAACTGGAAAGAGAGACCACCATTCACGCCAAGAGTTGGTATAAGTCCCACGCTTAGCCAAGTTGAGGCCCACCTGTCCAACTCGAGGCCCACCTTTCCAGACATGTTTAATCGGCCAGCGCCTGCCCAGTCTAAGAGATTAGCCTAACAGTGTGCAGGGATTTTCTTATTTTTATCAAAAAGTAGTCAGATGCGGCTAGTAGTAGGCAGCGGCCAAAGGCGCTGCTGTGAATGGCCAGCCTAAATTTCCGGATAACACCAAACTCATGAGAGAGAAACGCTCCATAAACTTTTTGTTTTCCTGAATCCGTCCATGCACATGATCAAAAGACTCACATCCCACAATAATTCTCCACTACGTATCTCCATTGAGGGAGTACGAGCAGTGAATGTGGCAATACGAGCAGAAGCCGGCGCACCATGCTCTGTTCTGTCAGAAGCAAAGTCGAGCTAGGTGAAGATGTTGGAATGCCCGTAACGCAGAATTTTATATCCCGTGTCACTAAGTTGCATTCCTTTCCGTGTTGCGATCGTTTTGTCCATAGTATCAAACGGGTACAGATTCAGCACTTAAGTAGTACTTCACTAGTGTAGGTATTGTAATAAGAGATCCGCTTATTTTAACCATCGTCAATAGCTGTATTGCTTACAATGACACCGGGAAAAGTATCTATTGCTCTCTACTAGCATTGAGCATCATAGACAAGAATCGGTTTGGCCATGATATCGTACAGTTACTGATCTCCTTTACAGAGCACCCCTGGTGTTTAAAAATTGTCCTTGACTGCAGTCCAAGGCAACCAAAGCATTCTTAGCATTTTCTCGACATATGGATGCTTTAACAGCTTGCTGTCAAAAAATTTCTCAAGGTACTTAACATTTTCAGACGGTACCGACGATGCTCCTCCTTTATATATAGGACATATCCCAATGAAGTGATAGTTGTCTTCAGCTACAAATAAATTGCAAATAGAACAGTGTTTGGGAAAAACATTTTTAAAACATCGAGCATTAAGATTTAGCAATCCACCCCTTGCTCGGAAAATCATACTTATGGCTTACGCAAAATAAAGCAAAATAAATAAATGTAAGGCGCGATAACCTCCGAAGAGATCTAAGGTCGAGCTTCTCTTCCAATTTGCGTCGTGCTCCTCTTGCTTTTCCCTACAAATTGGCCGGACGTGACCAACATGTTTTATGCCAAATCCGAACGACATCTGCAAGGCAGATGAGTTTTCACTGAGAGCTTTTCATGGCAGAAATACACCCGGAGCGCTTGCCAAACACTGCCGAGGGGCGACCCCGCTTAGAAAAATTTTCTTCTAATTGAAAAACCTTATTTCTAAAATTTTTGTGTTGCTTTGCCCGGAGTGTGAACCCAGGGCATGCGGTGTGGTAGGCGGAGCACGCTACCATCACACCACGATGGCCCCACCATCACACCACGGTTACGCAGAATACTCATCCTTAAAATAGGTAGAGTATATAGGGAGCAAGTCGGAGTAAATATCTTGTGACGACTGAAAAGAACTATCGACATAGTCTGCACACTCTTTTTGAATCAACTTCTCTAGTAAAATTGGTATGCTCATATTAACCGATGCGGAATAAAAGTTAGGCAGAGGCACCATGTCGACACTTTCATAAACGTTTCTCCATTTTCTCACCCAGTACGACCCTTGTCTCACTGTTTCCTCTGCTACAACTCGGGGCAGTCTATTTGCTGCCAAACTTAAACAGCGCGCAACATAAAGCATGTGAATGTGTAGGGTGTGACTGAATAGCGAAAATTTATAAAAATTATGTATATATAAAGCTACTAAATGAGTAACTCTCAAATAGTTGCTTTAATTTCAAACTCCCTTTTCATCAACCTTTCTATTTACCCACGCACAAGTACTCGACCCCGCTTTCCTAGAATTTACTAGTATACAATATCGTTCCCATATTTTTATGGTTTTTTGTTGGTAAATTGTTGCGTTACTACTCAGATTTGCATTGCGTTTTTATTTATCCCATTTTATTTCGTGTCAATTAATTTATTTTTTATTTTTTTTTTTCAGCATACAATTTTTATTCATAAATAAGCATTTACGTGTTTTCCACAGCATGGAAGCGTAATTTTCCGTTACGTTCACGCACAAATGTTTCCATTCGAAAAACATTTATCATCGTGTTAATTTGGCTTAAAATGTAAAATGTTTTTATGGAATAAAAATTTGTTATTTTTCACATTTCTCATATTTCTGCAGATGGTACAATGAGCATAAAATTTAATTGGCATAGAAATATGAATGTTTTTTTGGTTGAATTACGAGAAAAATAATATATTCCTAGAAAAATTTATTCGTAATTGCAAACAAGTGTCGAAGATTATGTGCAGGTCTTAAAACCTTAGACTAACAAAGTTGCTTCTATCATTAAAAAGAGAGGATTGTAGACTCATGACGGGTATTCTGACTAGAAGGCAGTGTTCTGGCGTGACATGCCTTTAAATTAGGCTTGGTCAGTGATATCAGATGTAGGAAGTGCGGGCTGGAGGAAGAAACAATCGAGCACGTTCTGTGCTCTTGCCCTGCGCTTGCCAGGCTAAGTCTCAAGCTATTAGGAGTGATACAGCTGTCAGATCTAGAAGCAGCAAGCGGCTTAAATCCTAGGAAGCTTCTAGTATTTGCCAAGAGGACGAAGTTATTTTATAACATAGGTCCTGGTTTTTGATAGGGTTTTTAAGTTTGGTCATTATACAAACTTCTGGTAACACCACGGACTCAATCAGTCTATGTGAGGTCACCGGCCAGTTCAACCTAACCTAACAAACATGTGTATAATTTTAATGAGGGAAATCTCTATATTTATATGTATGTGAATATGTGTGCAAACGAATATTTTTTTAAGAAATAACTATTTATAAATGTTAAGATTAAAAATTTATTTACTGAAAAGACAGTTAAATGTTTAGAGGGTGTTGAACTGGTCATCATTATGAAATTCACACAAAGGGATCTGGGATGTAAGCAGCCAACTTCTGGAATTTTATATACAACACGGGATACTTTTATACTCAAATTGTAAATGAGAGTCTAGATAAACGGGGTAGTTCCTAACCTATGGAAAACTTCAATTGTGGCACCAATAGAGAAAGTTAAGAATACTATAAGCGCTGATGAGATAAGACCTATTAACACGTTAGCGTGTGAGGAAAAGATACTGGTAACTGTAGTTAAAAACCAGCTAGTGAAGTACCTAGATGATAATAAAGTTATTATACCGCAGCAATCAGGCTTTCGGAAAAAACATTCTTGTGAAAGTGCCTTGAACCTTGTTTTAGCTAACTGTAAAGAAGATCTGAGCAGAAATAATTATATAATAGCTGTATTCCTAGACTTAAAACGTGCTTTTGAGACTATTGATCAAAATTTATTGCTAAAAAAACTTTATAGCATAGGTGTTGCTGAAACGGAGCTAAAATGGTTCCAAGACATTATCATGAAGAGAATTCAAAGAACTGTACCAATTACAGTAATCCCTGTCTGAAAAAAGAGAGGTGCCTATTGGACTTCTGCAAGGGTCTGTCCTGGCACTTATATTGTTTAATATCTATATTAATGATATAACCAATTCTCTAAAGAACTGTGATATTAAACTTTTTGCTGACGATACATTGTTGATGCTTAGTGCAGATAATATCAATGAAATATATATAAAATTACAAGAAGACTTAAATAGAGTATATGATTGGTTATGCTCGAATAGATTGAGACTCAATATAAGCAAAACAAAATTTATGGTTATTTCAAGAAGGAATTTTCAAACAATGAGTTACCACTTCTAAATATAAACAACGAAGCTATTGACAAAGCTAGTACTATCAAGTACTTAGGAATCAAAATCGATGATAAACTCAACTTTATTGAGCACCACGGTTGGGAAAATAGCCAAAAAGATATATTTCATGTAAAGAACCTACAAGTAATTAAGTAGACGGTACAAGGTAATGGTTTACAGATCGATAATCGAACCTCACTTCATATATTGTCCAACCTTATTCTTCATTATGAGAGATAACCAAATTTACAAATTGCAAAAGCAACAAAATCGAGCTATGCGATTTATTCTTAGGAAACGCTATGACACACCTATCAGAGATATGCTCGCCACTCTAAATTGGCTAAGCATTAAACAGGTACTGTTTTATCATAGGTTGAATTTTATTAGAAACATAATAGAAGGCAACTTGCCTGAATATTTGAAAAGTGACATAAAATATGTAAGAAATGTTCATTCCATAAATACAAGAAGAAGAAATGATTTTACTCTACCTGCTTATAGAACAGAAGCAGACAAATGTAATTTGTACTATAAAGGATTAACATTCTACAATGAATTACCAAATGATGTTAAATCTAGTAACATAAGTGAATTTAAACACAAATTGTACAATTACTGTAGAACAATGCCATTCTAGTGCAAGATGGGCAAACTTTCGAATCATCAATAGCATTGCATGCATCCCGATTACTCTACGCTGGCATTAGGAAGCTTTCCCACGTATGAAAAAGTAGCCGAAGCTCATACTGTAACGCATCACTCATCCTAGTAAGTGCATCGCCGTTCAGATGTTGCCTTCGCACTTTAAATACGTTAACAGCGTCAGATACAACTGGCAAAATCCTTGCATTGGTGTCATTCGTCTTCTACTCATCTCTCACTCCATTTTTGCTGTCAATAGATGCAGATAAATTAATTTAATTAGATTATATATTAATTACTATATATAGGTATAAGCTATGCTTAGTATAAGCTGTAAGAAATAAATAAATTAAAAATTAAATTAAATTAAATAATTGGTCACTACTGGGTCATAATAGGTCAGCAGGTCCCACTAATTGGTCAGACATAGAACATTTTTTATATCGATGTAAAATTGTTCAAGGTAAAAAATATTTTCCTGTCTAAACCTATTAACCAATTAAATTACATAATTTTTTGGGAAAATCTTTGTCTAGAGAGGAAAATAATTTTAAACTTGAAAAATTTAAATGGCCATAAAAATGTTCTATGGCTCGGGACCTATTACGACCAATTATTTGGCATACGGCTTTATATAAAATTCCAGAAATGGGGTGCCAACATCCCAGAGCCCATACAAAGCACCACTGTAAATCTGGCATAAGTGAATCTACATTTATACATACAAAAAATGTTTGCAATAGCCAAAACATCAACTTTTATCAATGTCACCTCCCAAATCTGAGTCTATAATAAAATTTTCCAACCGATCACGTTGAAAATATTTCATTAAAGCCCTACAAATAATTTTTAAATATTTGATATTTTTGTTGTTGCAATAACCCCTGAAATACCAGAAGTGTTCTAGGACATAACTTAATAGCTGACTCGAGATCTGGCAACTCTGCTGCTCAGATCGATGTTGTCAATGTCGTCAGCGTAAGCCAGTAATTGTGCGCTCTTATATAATATTAGCCGTGTTTTTTTTTACACGCGTATACTTTTCGTTTGCGCGTCAAAAAAACGCCTATCCACGCTTAGATAATGC
Source organism: Eurosta solidaginis (assembly GCF_040869045.1). NCBI lineage: Eukaryota > Metazoa > Arthropoda > Insecta > Diptera > Tephritidae > Eurosta > Eurosta solidaginis. Next base: position 261,858,185 of record NC_090320.1, on the reverse strand, counting down.
TTAGGAGACCCATCTAGCGGCAGTGGTTAAACAAGTAGCTACAGCACAGGGTGTACCGAAAAGCGGACACACAACCCTCTCTTGTATTTCTGTGTGTAACATATAGCTGAATCAGTTGTGATAAATAGTGGACGCGCATAGGTGGTATGATGGTAGCGTGCTCCGCCTACCACACCGTATGCTCTGGGTTCACACCCCGGGCAAAGTAACATCAAACTTTTAGAAATAAGGTTTTTCAATTAGAAGGAATTTTTTCTAAGCGGGGTCGTCGCTCGGCAGTGTTTGGCAAGCGCTCCGAGTGTATTTATGCCATGAAAAGCTCTCAGTGAAAACTCATTTGCCTTGCAGATGCCGTTCGGAGTCGGCATAAACATATAGGCCACGTCCGGCCAATTTGTAGGGAAAATCAAGAGGAGCACGACGCAAATTGGAAAAGAAGCTCGGCCTAAAATATCTTCGGACGTTATCGCGACTTACATGTATGTTTGCATGGAATACGCAGAATTAGTGCAGAGGGTGAAACATAGACACATATTTCAGTCACATCTGAGTATAATGCGTATTGAAATTTAGTAGTACTAATTTTATGCGTAGCAATTTCAGAGGTGTATTTAAATTGTGTCGCTTAGCAGTCCATATAAAGTTTAAGCGTAAACGTATATAGATGTGAAAAAAAAACACAGCTATTGTTCCAGGCCATATAAGTTCTGCAGCTAGGATAAGGGAAGGATTGTTATGCCTGAATATCTTACACCATTTAGGAACATTTACTCAGTGTACGCTTAAGCTTTGAACAAATAATTTACGGTTCCGTCTATTTGCTCACCGATCCTATACGTTTTGGCTATTAACGCTAGGATTTTGTGTTAGTCATAGAAGTTCGATATCACAACGTTTTAGTTTGTCTTGCTCGTAAGGTAATTCTATTTTTTTTTAATTACTTTGTACCCAATCACCGTATTTGCACTCAATCGTCCTAACGTTTGCGAGACAGGGTCAACAGCCCATTTATTTTTCGTATTGCGCCGTTTCTATTACCCATATTGCGATTATTTTTCTAAAGGATATTAGCAGGACATGACCAATGTAAAGCGCATTTTCATTACCACCTCACCTGCTACACACTAAAGTAAATTTTTCCACAAATAATACTAAAAACATACACCTTCATATAAAAACACAAATGTAGATATATAAATATTAAAATAATGTCGTAAGCTTGTTGCAAATCATTATTTGTTCGCAAAAAATATGTAAATGTGTATTTATATGGAAAATTTTTTTAATTTGAATGAAAGTTTTTTTTAGGAAATTGTACATTGCGTGTAGTGGCAAATAAAGACAAAATTAAATGCCTTTTTTGAGAGTTCATGGTCTTGCTGGAAATATCATAAAATTTCAAAAACCAAACTCGCAATCAATACTTCTTTATCGAAGACTTGTATAACACCATTTTTCCAGAAAATCATTATTATTCTGCTTTGGGTTGGCAATCACAAATTTTTGTTATTAAGTGATAATAATTTATGAGCTTCTTGATAGTTCATTTTATATCACATTATTTCCTTCTGTTGACACATTTTTATTGCTTCTTTGTGGTGATTTTTCTAATTTTTTTATTTTACTTCAATTTCGTTGACAGCAGTGCCGCTAAATTAATGTGACTGCGCTTACGCCTACAAACCAATTAATATTCGAAAACGAATTCGTCTAGAGTCAGCTGCCAAACACAAGTTTCAACTCAAATATTTGCCTCTTGTCTATTGCTGGTAAAATATATTAGAACATCTAACATTGTCCCCATTTATAAACGGGTTCATTGAGTGAATAATTACAAGAGGGCAAATAAAATAAATAAATGTAAGGCGCGATAACCTCCGAAGAGATCTAAGGCCGAGCTTCTCTTCCAATTTGCGTCGTGCTCCTCTTGATTTTTCCCTACAAATTGGCCGGACGGGACCTACATGTTTTATGCCGACTCCGAACGGCATCTGCAAGGCAGACGAGTTTTCACTGAGAGCTTTTCATGGCAGAAATACAATCGGAGCGCTTGCCAGACACTGCCGAGGGGCGACCCCGCTTAGAAAAATTTTCTTCTAATTGAAAAATCTTATTTCTAAAATTTTGATGTTGCTTTGCCCGGGAGTTGAACCCAGGGCATACGGTGTAATAGGCGGAGCACGCTACCATCACACCACGGTGGCCGCCAAGGCAAATATATTTGTCAAATGGGCAAATGTATTCGAGAAAGAATTAAATGTATTTGAGAAAAGTGTTTTATTAATGTTTTTGATTTTTTCTGAAATACATTTGCTCAGTTCTCAAATACATTTGATGTTTTCCCAAATACATTTCACTTTTCTAAAACTTATTTAAATATTTTCTAATTCCTTTGCTCGTTTCTCAAATACGTTTGCGCATTTTTTAAATACACTTGCCCTTTTCTCAGAAACTCTTGCCTTGTCCACATTCATAAAAAGAAATGAGAAATGGACAAGTGAATCAAATGTATTTGAGAAAAGTGCTTTATTGATGTTTTTGATTTGTTCTGAAATACATTTGCCAAGTTCTCAAATACATTTCCCTTTCTTAAAACTCATTTACACGTTTTCCTAATACATTTGCTCGCTTCTCAAATACGTTTGCCCATTTTTCAAACACACTTGCCCTTTTCTCAGAAACACTTACCTTGTTATCAAAGTCATTTCGATATTTGCCCTTCTCTCAAATTCACATACCCATTTCTCCAAAATATTTTTCCGTTTCTCAAATACATTTGCTCTTTTCCTAAATTCATTTACCATTTTCTCTTAAACACTTGCCGGTTTCTCTAGTATATTTGCCTTTTACACATTGGCCCTTTTTCAAATAAATTCGCCCATTTCTCATACAAATTTCCTAACTTCTCGACTATACTTGTCCTTTTCTCAGATATATTTGCCCTTTTCGCAAATTTACTTACCCAGTTCACCAATAAATTTGCCCAATTCTGAAATAAATTTACCCTGTTCTCAAAATCAGTTGACCATTTCTCAAATACATTTGCCAGTTTTTTCAAATACATTTGCATTTTTCTCAAATACATTTGCCATTCTCTCAAATACAATCAGGAAAGGTTTAGTTATGATGTGAATTTACTAGTAATAACTTTGACGACTCATATTTAAAGGGGCTGAGGACCTCTTTATGATCATTAGGTTCAAACGGCTGAGTTCATACGAATTTCTTCATAGTGTTTGTGTAAATGACTCTTAAGGGACATCCTGACAGGCGGGCCTCTTCAACCAGATAGCAGTTAGGATGCCCAACTTTCTAAGTATTTAACAGAAAATGTTTGTTCAGAATTTGATTCCTCTTTTTTGTGGGGATTATTACCTCTTCACTGGGTAGACGGTGTTCGGGTGTCATTAGAAGATAAATTATAAATACATAGATACGAGCGTTTCTTTGTCTTTTCCCCAAAAGCTGCCAGCGAGGGACTTGAGAATTTTGTTACAACTCTGAACTATGAATACAATTGCAGCTTCATACTGGCCAAAACGCAAGGTCATTGTCGAAAGGCACGCCCACTTTTTTTTTAGCAGCATACAGTTGGCGACCGCCGTGGTGTGATGGTAGCGTACTCCGAATACCGCACAAAAGATTCTGGGTTCACGCCAAAGGAAAAGCAATATCAAAATTTTAGAAACAAGTATTTTCAATTAGAAGAAAATTTTTCTAAACGGGGTCGCCCTCGGCAGTGTTTGGCTGGCACTCCGATTGTATTTCTGCCATGAAGAGCTCTCAGTGAAAACTCGTCTGCCTTGCAGATGCCGTCCGGAGTCGGCATATAACAAGGAGGTTCTGTCTCGGCCTAAAATCTCTTCGGAGGATATTGCGCCTTACGTTTTTTTTATAAACATTTGGAACGTAATACCATGGATATGGCTGTCTTATATTTTCGACGTTTGGTCAACTGCGACATGAATAAGGCTACCTGGAATCTGGTCCGTCATAGTTCCAAGTTACTAGAGGCAAAAAACTGGAAGCCCTAGGGTGATAGTTGTTAAAGTTATAGCATAGGTCATCAATGGAGAACCTGAACCTGTTTTCATTATCGTGCAGTCATTGGGGAAAGAAATTATGGTAACTCTTTCGAGTGAGGAAAAAGTTTTGATATGCAAAAGTTAAAAAACTTTATATAGACACCACCTTGCGACACCATCTTGGTTGCAGTTCCAATACCATCTGATCACCACTATTCCGTTCATTGTATACCAATAATCTCACCACCATCTTCTGTGTATTGCTTAAACAATTGGTATGGAAAGCCATTATCCTCCTAACACATCTGATTATGCTGAGCTTGCCTCTTGACTGACTAAGTACTATCACAATCTAAACCATCACCGAAAAAAATCACATACGTTCGAGCAATTTCCATGCCTTTTTACTATGTTATCCAGAATAGCTCACTACTATACGGCTTAGTCCTACCGCTATCAGACAAACGCTGCTAAACAACAACCACAACGGGTGTCAAGTGTAAGTTTTGAATATTTTGGAAGAACTCTTCATTGGCATATGGCTGGACGTTATCATCAATTTGAGAAGGATGATTGTGCTGAACAAAAGGCCCAGAGGTGCCGGAGCTAAGACCGCATAGTTGTTCAGGTAGAAAGTATAAAGTAATAGCGAAAACACTGCATGAACTAAAATGGCCTTTTGCGGGATGAGATATGCATAAGGTGTGGATTGGAAATTAAAAAGTGTGCTGAGGCAAAAGACGCCAACTTATAGTTAGCAACTTACAGGTTATAATTGATCAAACCCAGGTGGAATACGTACAGATATATGTGAAAAATGGGTCGCGACGACAGATCAGCATTGTATTTGAGAATGAAACGTAAACAAATCATAGTACAGAAGCGGATATTGATGTACCAGTTTTCTGTATCTTAACAAGACACTAAAGAGATGAAATATAAATAAGTAAAAATACTTGTCTATAGCAATGTCCTCTCTTGACTTACAAAAATTACGCTCTACAAGTCGCTCATCATACCTGTCCTGATGTATGGCTGGGAATCATGGAGCGTGTAGAGATAAAATTAGATGACTCTTTGAGTGTAAGAGATCAAATTTCTACGTATAATTCAGTCGGTGATGCCGAGCTCTATGAGTTTCTCGGTGATATTAAGATAGTCCAGCGGATAAAAACCCAAAAGCGCCGGCCAAGAAAGAAAGGCAGAGGAAGCGGAAGACCTTGTTTATTTTGAGAGAGGTAGGTGGAGAAAGGCGGCCACCGTGGTGTGATGGTAGCGTGTTCCGCCTATCACACCGTATGCCCTGGGTTCGCACCCCGGGCAAAGCAACATCAAAATTTTAGAAATAAGGTTTTTCAATTAGAAGAAAATTTTTCTAAGCGGGGTCGCCCCTCGTCAGTGTTTGGCAAGCGCTCCGGGTGTATTTCTGCCATGAAAAGCTCTCAGTGAATACTCATCTGTCTTGCAGATGCCGTTCGGAGTCGGCATAAAACATGTAGGGTCCCGTCCGGCCAATTTGTAGGGAAAATCAAGAGGAGCACGACGCAAATTGGAAGAGAAGCTCGGCCTTAGATATTTTCGGAGGTTATCGCGCCTTACATTTATTTTTTATTTATTTTATTTTTAGATGGAGAAAGACTGGACCTTCTTTGGAGATCGCAATCGGCATTAGTAGTCATGTAACAGGGAATTGCGAATCTTTAAAAATTTCCTAAAATTTCAAGGCAAATATAGTCTCTATTCAACTGCATTCTTACCTATAATTCTATGCTTGTTAGCCATGTTGCCTTACACATTTTTTTATAATATTAACCGTTGCGTTTTCCAAATATATTGCCATCAGCTGATGTAGCTACTGATTTAGTGATGGTGGCACATCACTGTCACAATAGAGCAATTTACGATGATAATTTACTTAAATGCGATTAAATAAATATTCCAGCAGCCTAGAATGAACGCAAAGTTGTATGTGCAGAAACTGTTAGCAAATAAATGTGCTGGTGCTAAAGTGTAATGTGAGAGGTGGGAATGCTTTCGAAAAATAAATAAGAAAAATGTATATGTGTGGCAAGCGTAAATAATGCCATAAGCACTTTTGGTGGTATATCAAAAGCCGGCTGATGACACTGATAGTGTGGGTAAATGACGGCATCAAACTTGGTTTTGTTGGTTGCAAGAACAACATTCAATTTGTTTGTATGTTGCTTCCCTCGTGATGTTACTTTATTAAAGCGTGATTGTGCTTTTTGGTATATTTAGTGAAATGTAAATGTCGTTGTTGTTTTTTATACTCAGCTGAACAGAGCTCACAGAGTATATTAATTTTGTTCGCATAACGATAATTTGTAACGGCATAAACTAATCGAGGTAGATATTGACTTCTATATCAAAATGCTGTGGGCCAAAAAAGAAATTCATTTAACCATGTCCGTCTGTCCGTTAACACGATAACTTGAGTAAATTTTGAGATATCTTGATGAAATTTGGTACGCAGGTTCCTGGGCACTCATCGCAGATCGCTATTTAAAATAAACGAAATCAGATTATAACCACGCCCACTTTTTCGATATCGAAAATTTCGAAAAACAGAAAAAGTGCGATAATTCATTACCAAAGTCTGGTAAAGCGATGAAACTAGGTAGGTGAGTTGAACTTATGACGCATAATAGAAAATTAGTAAAATTTTGGACAATGGGCGTGGCACCGCCCACTTTTAAAAGAAGGTAATTTAAAAGTTTTGCAAGCTCTAATTTGGCAGTCGTTGAAGATATCATGATGAAATTCTGAACGAACATTACCCCCATTACTATATCTATGCTAAATAAAAATGAGCAAAATCGGATGGCGGACATGACCACTTTAAAAAAAAAATTTTTTAAAGTCGAATTTTAACAAAAACCTGAATATATTAACAGAATATAAGTAAATTGCGTCAACATTCAACTCAAGTAATCATATGGTGCAACAAAATACAAAGATAAAAGAAAATTTCAAAATGGGCGTAACTCTGCCCTTTTTCATTTTTTTCGTCTAGAATACTTTTAATGCCATAATTCGAACAAAAATTTACCAATCCTTGTGAAATTTGGTAGGGGCATAGATTCTATGACGATAACTGTTTTCTGTGCAAATTGACGAAATCGGTGGAAGCCACGCCCAGTTTTTATACACAGTCGACCGTCTGTCCTTCCGCTCGGCCGTTAACACGATAACTTGAGCAAAAATCTATATATCCTTACTAAACTTAGTTCACGTACTTATCTGAACTCACTTTATCTTGGTATAAAAAATGGCCGAAATCCGACTATGACCACGCCTACTTTTTCAATACAGAAAATAACGAAAAATGAAAAAAATGCCATTATTCTATACCAAATATGAAAAAAGGGATGAAACATGGCAATTGGATTGATTTATTGACGCAAAATATAACTTTGGAAAAAACTTTGTAAAATGGGTATGACACCTACCGTATTAAATAGAAGAAAATGAAAAAGTCCCGCAGGGCGAAATCAAAAGCCCTTTAAATCTTGGCAGGAATACTGTTCATGGTATTACATATATAAAAAAATTAGCGGCACCTGACAGATGATGTTCTGGATCACCCTGGTCTACATTTTGGCCAATATCTCGAAAGCACTTTCACATGTACAACTAAGGGTCACTCCCTTTTAAAACCCTCGTTAATACCTTTAATTTGATACACATATCGCACAAATACATTCTAGAGTCACCCCTGGTCCACCTTTATGGCGATATCCCGAAATGGTGTCCACCTATAGAACTATGGCCCACTCCCTTTTAAAATACTCTTTAATAACTTCCATTCGATACCCATATCATACAAATACATTCCAGGGTTATCCTAGCTTAATTTTCCTACTTGGTGATTTTCCCTTATTTTGTCTCCAAAGCTCTCAGCTGAGTATGTAATGTTCAGTTACACCCGAACTTAGCCTTTCTTGCTTGTTTTTTCTATGCTTATGCTTGTTCTTGCTTCCATTCAGTAATATCCTTAAATCACACGTAATGAAGTTGTCGCTGTCGCTGTTTACATTTTATCGCTCATTATTTTACATTTCAAACTTATTTTGGTGTTGCACATAAATTATTTGCACAACTAAAAGTGACAAACCAAAGAAGCGCAAATGTGAAAGCCTCACCATACGCACACAACAACAAATTACACTTCACAATGTGTCACCACATTATTATCCTTTTTTTTGTATTTTGTTGTTGTGGCAACAATGTGCCTCATTTGTCTATCGCCCGTCCGTGCTGCGCGCCTGTGTTGTTTTGTGGTGGTGTGCGCGCCTTTTTCAAAAGTCAAATACGCATTTTATATAAAATCCAGCAATTGCTTTTCGAAATGAATTTATGTTAATTTTTTCTTTGCTGTCGTTTCCGCATAAAATATAAATTTCCACTCACCTGCTTTATATTGCTTTTAATGCTGCAAAAACTTACTCAAGCCATAGCGCAATATTGGGGGAAATACACGTACATTAAGAAACAAACTAAGTAGTCGCACGTCTACGACGTAAGTATCCTGGCCAAAAAAGGAGTCTACTTATAGGCGCTATCGACGAAAGTAAAGACTAACCAGAGAACAGTGGTCCAATCCCACATTTTCTATCAAATGTAACTGTCACTGGCTTTATAACCAACTGCTGTATTGCAACATATTATTCGAATAAAGCAGAACATTTATAACGTAAATTTTGTGCCTCGCCTTTGTAAAACTTGGGTGCCGTTGTAAAAAAAAGACTAGTGTTGACCTTCTAGCAAAGCTTATTTTATACAAAATACTATAATAATTTTCATCAAATTTCCACAAGTAAGCTATCCTTTTTTTATTTTTGGTATTTATCTTAATATATAAAAATCACATGTCACTATGTTTAACCGCGATGTACTCTTCAACTACTGAACCGATTTTGTATTTGTTTTGCACCCTGTGTGTACCTTAATCTAACTTGAAATATAAGATATGTTACATCTCAGTTTATAGTCGCAATATTATTTTATTGCACATTTTTTTATTTGTTTATACGTAATAATAAAATGTGGGAGCCCGCGATATAGAGGTACTATGACATTTTTTTAATTCAGGAAAGTCTTTAGTTGTTCCATGTGCAATTTTTAAGCCGAATTTCAAAAGCAACGAAAATCTGCATTTCGTTTTAATATTATAGTGAAGTGTGAAAAATAAAAATCTATGTATATAAAAAGAAGGGCTAAAATGTGTGTTAGTTGGTCGCCGGTGTTTTAAGAGATGCGTCGGTCCCTTTTGTTCAAACTTTCACACAAGTTGCGCAAACCTCACGCGGTAGTTACTACATAGGTTTGGTTGCGATCGACGTACAGGGTCTCGAGATATAGGCCGAAAAGTGGACCCGAGTACCCCTAGAATGTGTTTATGGAATATGCATAACAAATGAAGGCTGTTGATGAGTGCTTTAGTAGAGGGTAATATTCATACGCCTGGGTGACTAGGGTCTCGAGATGTAGACCAAAACGTGGGCCAGTGAATGCCTAGACAATGTTTATACAATATGGATATCAAATGAAAGCTGTTGATGAGTGCTTTAGTACAGAGTAATATATTATACAGAGACGGAGGACTGGGATTGAGACTAGGAGTGGGACTGGGACTGCAATAAAATACATACCACCCTCTGGGACTGGTAATAAGGGATGCAGAAGAATGAGAAGGAATTGAGAGAAGAGAAAAGAGAGAAGGAGATTGAGGAAGAGATAGAATGAGACGAAGATGGAGATAGATGAAGCGAAAAATGACGGAGGGAGGAGTGAATAAAATGATTAGGAAAAAGTAAAGAGGGGGGAGGGCAGAGTCAGACGGAAAAGCTTATTAAAATGTATGCAGATAGGCCAAATTAGGGCAGGACAACGTCTGCCGGGTCTTCTAGTATATAAATAAATAAATGTGTTTTATTACATTAAGTGAATTAATCAAATGTTATTATTATACTAATCGGTACTTGTACACAGGGTATTATAACTTTGATTGGATAACGGTTGGTTGTACAGGTTTAAAGGAATCGAGATAGATATAGATTACAATATATCAAAATCATCGGTATACAAAAATTTGATTTAGCCATGTGAACATGTCTTTGAATTTCATTTCGTCATGAACTAGCTTTTCGGGAGCTGAGTATTGAACTCGAAATTGAAAAACTCATACTTTATACTAGTGTAAAGGCAGATGTGTTTATCCACACTATTTAAACTCCCTTACACTCAGAGAAAAACGCCGTTCTAAAATCCAGCACCACCGGACTCGTTTCAAGCTTTTCATGTTCTTACTTTTTTTTCTTGAAAAACGAACGACCTGTTCTCAAAACAACAACCTTGTTCTTGAATTGACAACCATTTTCTTGAAAACAGAACGGCTGGTCTCAAAATATGAACAAATGTTCTAGTAATGAGAACAATGTTCTTAAATTAAGAACAATGTTCTTAAGTTAAGTTCAAGAAAAAAGAAACGGTATAATTCGTGTGCACTAAAATGTTAAATACAACATTTGGCACAATCTATTGTGCAGTTGTAGTGGCTCAGCGGTTACGATGTTGCGGTTGTAATCGTGTGGCTCGAGTTCGATCATCGCCAAACTCTGAAGTTTTTTAAAACAATTTTTTTATATTCTATTTTTTTAAACTCTTATTTTTCGTTTAGTTCCACTCATATATGTACAGCTAATTCTCAAACTTGTTATGAAATGTTTTAAGTATATATTCAGATTGCATAAATAAAATGAACAATTTCTCAATAAGAGAAAGACATAAAAAAATGCATAGTATGCGTTTTTTCATCTTTCGGTCTTTAATAATAGCTTTTTTGTTATTAATATTTTTTATTAATTACAAAAAAATTATTATTAATAAAAATAAATAAAACTAATTGGAAAAATCATCTTCCCAGCGTTAGAACGAAAATTCTTAAATCAAGCCCAAGTATTGCTTGAAATGAGCACTGAAGGTTCACACATCAATACCAAAGTGGTCATAAAATACGAACGGTGTGCTTGGAAAAACTGTTCTTAAAACAAGCCCATCGGTTACGAGTTAAGAAAAGCGTACTTAGCAGACTTCTGTCAACGAATGTTCTTAATTTTGAACTTATTTCGTTCGTTTTAGAACGATTTTTTCTCTGAGTGTAGATTCTTACGGCTATCCGTATACTAAATTGCATTCAACTCGAACAGTTGAGAGAACTTCCCCTTCCTGCAAATTTTAACAAAGCCGGCAAAGTGGTTTCGAAGCTCATAAGCTGCATACAAACATACATACGTCCTTCTTTATATATAGATATATTACTTACTTAATTGGCGCTTAACCGTCTAAACGGTTATGGCCGAAAATAAATGTAAGGCGCGATAACCTCCGAAGAGATCTAAGGCCCAGCTTCTCTTCCAATTTGCGTCGTGCTCCTCTTGATTTTTCCTTACAAATTGGCCGGACGGGACCTACATGTTTTATGCCGACTCCGAACGGCATCTGCAAGGCAGATGAGTTTTCACTGAGAGTTTTTCATGGCAGAAATACAATCGGAGCGCTTGCCAGACGCTGCCGAGGGGCGACCCCGCTTAGAAAAATTTTCCTCTAATTGAAAAATCTTATTTCTAAAATTTTGATGTTGCTTTGCCCGGGAGTTGAACCCAGGGCATACTGTGTGATAGGCGGAGCACGCTACCATCACACCACGGTGGCCGCCATATAGATATATAGTGCACAAATATTAGCATATACATACAAACGTACCGAAAAATAGCACTTTTATATAAATATTTTAATGAAATGTAAAAAATGTTTAACAAAAGAGTATATTTAAAGAGATGCATGCATTATTAACCATTAACAACATTAGCCAGCATAAACACGTATGTATGTCAAGCTGATATGAAATCAAAAAAATACATACATACATATCTACATCCATCCATACATTCCCATAAAAGTACTCCCGAGGTTAAATAACGTACGCTGGCTTTTTCATCATTCGATCTTATTCAACATATATATTTGTGGCGCATAATGTGATGTGGTTAAAGTCCTACTCAAAGCAAGTTTGCTCGTATAGATCACAGCGAACATACACACGAACTGCAATTTCAATCTCTTACTTTTGTCTACAATTTTTTGAAATTTCACTCTCAAAACTTTTTCAAAACGCTCCTAAGGCAGTCTGACTTCAAAAAAACAATCATACATTTTGTAGCACAAATTAATTAAACTTATCTCAAAAATGTTTTGGAAAAAATTCGTTAATTCCAGAAATTTTTACTAAAGTTTCGAATTTTTCTTGTAAGGTTTTTCTAAACTTTTTGAGCATGCAGATTTGTTGATCAACTAACTGCATTTTAAGAAAGTATAAGTTCTATGTCTATAAAAACTCGCTTTGATTTTTGACCTTTCTTTTCCGAAAAGTGGTTTGTATTTCCCTCCATACAAAGTGCGCATAATTTCATTTCTTGTATAAAAAAATTATCTGAATTTTGTAATAATTGCCGCTGCTTTTTTCGCGTTCTTTTAACGTTCCAATCGCCAAACAGCGATTAGCTAAAAGTTATGTTAAGCTGGTCTACAGGGCTCGGCCGAAAAAAAAGTATTTTTCTAGCACTTAAGCCAAATATTTGATCATTGTGAAACCAGTTATTGGTAAATCATTGCTCACCACTGTTTGCGTAGTGCAGGTTTTTAACATATCATGATCAAGTGTCTATGATTTCTTCAAAATATCTGCAGCAGATCTAACGTTTATCAAACGACCTGAACAATTAGGTAAGTTAGAACTGGTCGGTCAATCAAGATCTCGCATAGACTGACATGTACATAGTGCTACCAAAATTAGTTTGACCTGAAGAGTGTTCAGTCAGACCCCAAAACTAGCACGAAGTCCCTAACTTATTCTAATCAAGTTTGATTATGACCACACCTTTGGTATTCGTGCTCGAACGAGGATTAAAAATTGATTCAGATATAGCTACCGAATTGTTTGCAGAAAGTATGTGGGCGGATCTTCTTGGTTAAATCAAACACTCGAGCGCACATGTTAAAAGCAATCGGAGTACTCCCTAATTAATATTATAGATATCTTTGATAGTTATGGCTATATTGCCTTTAAGGACTTTAACTATATAATATTTCTCACACATAACCAATTTTTCAAGTAAGAGGCTTTTCATCATTTTTGCCTCATGTTCAAAGAACTGCTAAACTTAGTCAGGGGTTCTCAAATATGTATTCAAAATTTCTTAAAAAAATTTATTTATGTATATCTTTTCCCTACATATCTTCTACAACAGATTGTTCAGATGTTAAAAAAAAAAAATGTAAGGCGCGATAACCTCCGAAGAGATCTAAGGTCGAGCTTCTCTTCTCTTGCGTCGTGCACCTCTTGATTTTCCCTAAAATTGACCGGACGGGACCTACATGTTTTATGCCGACTCCGAACGGCATCTGCGAGGCAGATGAGTTTTCACTGAGAGCTTTTCATGGCAGAAATACACCCGGATCGCTTGCCAAATACTGCCGAGGGGCGACCCCGCTTAGAAAAATTTTCTTCTAATTTTAAAACCTTATTTCTAAAATTTTGATGTTGCTTTGCCCGGTGTACGAACCCAGGGCATACGGTGTGGTAGGCCGAGCACGCTACCATCACACCACGGTGCCCGCTAAAATTAAAAATCTTGGTAATTTGATCAGATCATAACTCTGCTCCTTCCATGAAAGGCCTGGTTAGGTGTTCATGAGATATCGACAACCGATCTTTTCTGTTTTAGATACATAGTTACGTGCAGTCCTGTATGTTCATAAGTAAGATTTTAGATAAAATGATAACGTTCAACTATGCGATTCTTGAAAAAGTTGTCTCTATAACACTTTCCCTTTGGAATGTGATTATAAAAAGAGTCAGACGGAAAAAGCTTATTAAAATGAATGCAGATAGGCCAAATTTAGGGCAGGACAACGTCTGCCGGGTCTTCTAGTTGTATAATAAAAAAGAATCATCTCAAAATGTACACTGGTTGTGGTACACTGTAACGATTTATTGAAATTCCGCTTACTTGCAACCTTCTACTAACGTTCGTGTCTCTAAACTGTTGAATAAATAACTCCAATATTCAATAATGCAAAATGGTCTTTATTAGAGTACTGCACAATGAAACTTATACTTCGCAACCAATAGCGTACTTATATCAAACTGATTGCTCATGACTCAGCTTGTGCTGCTTTTATACTCGTCGGTTTCCTCGTCGGCATACTTCTAGACGTTTCCCCTTCTAGAATTTACTACTTGTTTACCAGCTATAAACTAAAGATGCACGTTTATAGCTACTCATATGCGCGTGTATATGTGAGTGATACTTCGACCGATGATTGCATACTTTTGTGAGCATCTCAGATATATGCATGTGTTTGTGCATATTTCTCCGCTTCTTGCGTGTACATATGTGAAGATATAATGATTGATTTGTTTATGTAGATACAAGTGACTGCTTAGTATCGGCTTAGAGATGATAGTATGCCTCAGTGTTGCTAATATTCGTCACAATACTTTGCAACGAGATGTTAGGTATACTTTGCATTGAGTCAGATTTATTGAACAAAATCGATATTGATGATATAATTGATAAATTTGGCTAAACAAAAAAACATTATTACATAAGTTTTTATTTTTTAATCGAAAAAAGAAGGAAATGGACGTGGAAAAAGGGCCGCCAAATTTATGGTTGCCTAGGGCACCGTTGGGGTTAATCTAGCCCTGCAAACACATATGTACCACACAATACTTATTCACTCAATATATTGTTTGAAGAATATACAATTTATCTTAAGGTAAGGTCGAAAATTGTAGAAATTCATACGATTTGTCCCGTACCGTGGAATACTCCATCCACGCTTTCATAAGAGTGTCGGAAATGAAATATTCTTCACACGAGTTTTCACTTATGTTAAAAGTCGACCAATGAAGACGTGTGGATCAATTCTCATAACAATTTTGAAAATTTAGTTTTGCGAAACACTTTCCTATATCTATGGCTATTGGTGTACATGTATTTTGTTTTTGAAACAAATACTTTCCGAATTACCCACTGTGCGTCTTAACACCAACCATTTGCCGCAAAAAGAGCGCTGTTCTTTTATCTTACATGTTGTGCTGCTTTACTGCCCATTTTGCTCTTAAATGTCAGCTTACTCTACTTTACTTTACTTAAGTGAGTAAGTATGTATTTTTTAATGTTTGTTTGTATATATATATTTGTTTTGCTTACCTTGCGGCACGAACGGTTATAAATTCTGACGTAACGCCACGCGTCTCTCATTAAAATTGGGTAAATTCTTTACTTTTCTGGGCCAACGCCCCATTTTTTCATTTCCTTGTATGAAACATCAGTAGTATTGCAAAAGTGTTGCTGCGCTCATATAAATTAAAGCAAGTAAGGATGCGCACAAGCAATGTTAAATAAACGGATGAGGGATGTTCGTTGCAACCGGGTATTGCCACGTGTTGTCAACTTTTTTGTAGGTTTTTTGTTTGCATTTTCGCAAAATTGGTAGAAATATTGTCACTAAGGTAGTATTGGGCTTTCAGTTTTATGTTATTATACTCAGCATGCTTTGTACACAGAGTATATTAACTTTGATTGGTTAACGGGACGCTGTACAGGTATAAAGGAATCGAGATAGATATAGACTTCCTTATATCAAAATCATCTCTATCGAAAAAAAATTTGATTGAGCCATATCCGTCCGTCCGTCTGACCGTTCACACGATAACTTGAGTAAATATTGAGATATCTTCACCAAATTTTCTACACGAGCTTATCTGGACACAGAATAGATAGGCATTGAAAATGAGCCAAATCGGATGATAACCACGCCCACTTTTTATATATATACAATTTCGGAAAACACAAAAAACCTGATTATTTAGTAAATAATACACCTAGAGTGTTGAAATTTGACATGTGGACTGATATTGGGACTCTTCATAAAAATTTGAAAAAATTGTTTTAAATAAGCGTGGTACCGCCCACTTGTGGTAAAATCAATTTTACAAATATTATTAATCATAAATCAAAAATCATTAAAACTATCGTAACAAAATTCGGCAGAGAGATTGCCTATACTATAAGAAAAGCTCTGAAGAAAAATTAACGAAATCGGTTAAGGACCACGCCCAATCAAAGATGTTTAAAAAAAGGGTCTTGGACGTATAAAATAAGCTATATCTTTGCAAACAAGAGCTTATATCAATGGTATTTCATTTTCCAAGTGGATTTATAACAGTAAATAGGATAAGCTTCAAATTTAAAAAAATGGGCGTGGCACCGCCCCTTTTATGACTAAGCAATTTTCTATGTTTCGTGAGCCATAACACGAAGAAAAATTAACATATCGTAATGAAATTGTGTACGAATTTTGGGAAATTGCGCTTATTTACAACCTTCTTCTAACGATCGTGTCGCTAAAATGTTGAATAAGTAACTCCAATATTCAATAATGCAAAATGGTCTTTAGTAGACTACTTTGAAAATATTCCATAATAATACTTATACTTCGCAACTGGTAGCGTGCTTAAATCAAACTAATTCCCTAATTGCTCAGCATGCGATCTTTTATACTCTTAGATTTCTTCGTTCGCATACTTCTAGGCGTTTCTAGAATTTACTACTTAGCTGCGAGCTTTAAAATTACCAGCTACAGATGCACTTTTATAGCTTCTCATATGCGCATGTATATGTGAGTGATACCTGCACAAATTATTGCCTACTTTTATGAGCATCTCAGATAAGATATATGCATGTGTTTGTGCGTTTCTCTCCGCTGCGTGTACGTACATATGTGTAGACATAATGATTGATTAGTTTATGTAGATACAAGTGACTGCTTAGTCGGCTTAGAGATGATTGTACCCCTTAGTGTTTCTACTATTCTTCACAATATATTTTCCTTATAGTAGAAAATATTTCTAGTAAAAATTGATGGGATCGGTTAAAGACCACGGCAACTTAGATATAAAACAAGTTTAAAAAGGTCGTAGACTCGAATAATAAGCTATAGCTTAACAAAAAATAAATTTTGATTTTTGGCGACTTTTAAATTTAACAATTATTTCTTCAAACTGGCTCTAGGTCAATAAATTAAACAAGTTGTTGTTGTTTTTGTTCCAATATATTTCGATCTCCAACGGAGATCGTCATCGGACAGACGCTGCCCACCTAACATCTGAACTCATGTATGTATGTTTGCAGTAATGCTAATATGTTTATCTAATCTAATCTAATCTAATATCTAATATATATTATAAATGGGAAAGTTTGGATGTTAAGATGTTTGGATGTTTGGATGTTTGGATGTTTGGATGTTTGGATGTTTGTCCAGACGTTTGTCTTTGTGACTCAATAACGCAAGAACGGCTGGACCGATTTGGATGAAATTTTGCACACATATAGCCAATAGTCTAGAAGGATCTACTAGCTATACATTTTTCAAAAGGGGCGTGGTCCCCGCCCCCTAGGAACAGTTATAATTTAATTATTATATTTTTTCGTCTTTGCGACTGAATCACGCCAGAATGGCTACACGGACTTTGATGAAATTTGGGACACAGACAGTAGTCTACTAGCGAAATTTTTTTCGAACATGGAAAGAGGGGTGGGGGTCCCACGACCCTTCGAGAAATTATTTTTCATAATTTTTACACATTATAACTTTACGTATACTGGCCTTCACCAATATCACAGACTCAAGGGGTAAAATAACTCGAGGGCTTACAAAGTAAGCAGTGACACCCTCCGCCCGCCCCCCTTTATCTCCCCCTCTGGTGTAAAATCCATAAATTGTTATAACTCAATCTAAACTTTCTCCTAAATCAATAGTTTTTGGTATCTGGTACATACAGAACGAGATCTAGGCAATTTTGGAGGAACGATCAGTGGTCCTCTCCTCTACTCCCGCCATCCGCCTTCCATCAATTGTTTTTATTAGCACGCTTTTATTAGCTTTACCTGAATGTTTCTATCTAACTTTTTATTCGCTCCAATGCGCCTGCTGCCTTATTAACATGGTTTTATAATTAGCTTCACTTTATTTGTAATCCCGTAAGGGTCATATCGAGACCCTTCCGGGATCATTTCTGGATGGTTTTCGGGATCGGTCCGGGATTACGCCGGGGTAATTTCGGGACTTTTTCGGGACTATTTCGGGATCATTTTGGGACCCTTCCGGGATCATTTCTGTATAGTTTACGGGATCCGTCCGGGATCCCGTCGGGGTTATTTTGGAACATTTTCGGAACTATTCCGGAATCATTTCGGGACTATTTCGCGATCATTTGGGGACCCTTCCGGCATCATTTCTGGATGGTTTTCGGGATCCGTGCGAAATCTCGTCGGGGTCATATGGGGACTTTTTCCGGATCATTTGAGGGCTCTTCCGGCATCATTTCTGGATAGTTTTCGGGATCCGTCCGGGATATCGTCGGGATCATTTGGGGACTTTTTTGGGATCATTTCTGGATGGTTTTCGGGATCCGTCCGGGATCTCGTCGGGGTCATTTGGGGACTTTTTCGGGATCATTTTGGGGCTCATCCGGCATCATTTCTGGATGGTTTTCGGGATCCGTCCGGGATCCCGTCGGGGTCATTTCGGGACTTTTTCGCGACTAATACGGGATCATTTGGGAACCCTTTCGGCATCATTTCTGGATCTGTGCGGGATCCCATCTGGGTCATTTCCGGACTATTTCGGGATCATTTTGGGATCCTTCCGGAATCATTTCTGTATGGTTTTCGCGATCCGTCGTTGATTCCCTCGGAGCCATTTCGGAACCTTTTCTGGAGTATGTCGGGGTCATTTTGGGACTTTTTCGGGATCATTTGGGGCTCTTCCGGCATCATTTCTGGATGGTTTTCGGGATCCGTGCGGGATCTCGTCGGGGTCATTTGGGGACTTTTTCGGGATCATTTGGGGGCTCTTCCGGCATAATTTCTGGATGGTTTTCGGGATCCGTCCGGGATATCGTCGGGGTCATTTGGGGACTTTTTCGGGATCATTTGGGGGCTCTTCCGGCATCATTTCTGGATGGTTTTCGGGATCCGTCCGGGATCCCATCAGGGTAATTTCGGGACTATTAGGGGATCATTTGTGGACCTTTCAGGCATCATTACTGGATAATTATCGGTATCCGTCCGGGATACCGACGAGGTCATTTCGGGATTATTTCGGGATCATTTGGGATACCTACCGGCATCATTTCTGGATGGTTTTTGGGATTCGTCCGGGATCCCGTCGGGGTCATTTCGGGACTTTTTCTCGACTAATACGGGATCATTTGCGGACCCTTTCGGCATAATTTCTGGATAGTTGTCGGGATCCGTTCGGGATCCCGTCACGGTCATTTCGGAACTATTAGGGGATCATTTGTGGACCTTTCAGGCATCATTACTGGATAATTATCGGTATCCGTCCGGGATACCGACGAGGTCATTTCGGGATTATTTCGGGATCATTTGGGATACCTACCGGCATCATTTCTGGATAGTTTTTGGAATCCTTTCGGGATCCCGTCAGGGTCATTTCGGGGCTTTTTCGGGATCATTTAAGGATGGCTTTCAGGATTCGTCCGGGAACCCGTCAGGGTAATTTCTGGACTTTTCCGAGACTATTTCGGGATCATTTTGGGACCTTCCCAAGATCATTTCTGGATGGATTTCGGGATTTGTCCGGGATGCCCTCAGGGTCATTTTGGGACTATTAGGTGAGCATTTGAGGACCGTTCCGGCATCACTTCTGGATGGTTTTCGGTATCCGTTCAGATTCCCGTCGGAATAATTGCGGGACTTTTTCGGGATCAATGGGGTCCCTTCCAAAATCATTTCTGGATGGTTTTTGGGATTCGTCCGGCCTCCCGTCGGGGTCATTTCGGGACTTTTTCTCGACTAATACGGGATCATTTGCGGGCCCTTTCGGTATCATTTCTGGATAGTTGTCGGGATCCGTTCGGGATCCCGTCAGGGTCTTTTCGGAACTATTGGGAGATCATTTGAGGACCTTTCCGGCATCATTTCTGGTTAGTTTTCGGGATCCTTTCCGGGTCCCATCAGGGTCATTTCGGGACTTTTTCGGCATCATTTAAGATTGGTTTTCAGGATTCGTCCGGTATCCGTCAGGGTAATTTCTGGACTTTTCCCAGACTATTTCGGGATAATTTTGGGGCCCTCCCAAGATCATTTCTGGATGGATTTCGGGATCTGTCCGGGATGCCGTCAGGGTCATTTTGGGACTATTAGGTGATCATTTGAGGACCTTTTCGGCATCACTTCTGGATGGTTTTCGGTATCCGCTCAGGATCCCGTCTTAATTATTGCGGGACTTTTTCGGGATCATTTGGTGTCCCTTCCGGCATCATTTCTGGCTGGTTTTTGGGATTCGTCCGGCATCCCGTCGGGTTCATTTCGGGACTTTTTCTCGACTAATACGGGATCATTTGCGGGCCCTTTCGGCATCATTTCTAGATAGTTGTCGGGATCCGTTCGGGATCCCGTCAGGGTCTTTTCGGAACTATTAGGTGATCATTTGAGGACATTTCCAGCATCATTTCTGGATAGTTTTCGGGATCCTTTCGGGGTCCAGTCAGGGTCATTTCGGGACTTTTCCGGGATCATTTAGAGATGGCTTTCAGGATTCGTCCGGGAACCCGTCAGGGTAATTTCTGAATTTTTCCAAGACTATTTCGGGATAATTTTGCGACCTTCCCAAGATCATTTCTGGATGGATTTTGGGATCAGTCCGGGATGCCGTCAGGGTCATTTTGGTATTAGGTGATCATTTGAGGACCTTTCCGGCATCACTTCTGGATGGTTATCGGTATCCGATCAGGATCCCCTCGGAATCATTGCGGGACTTTTTCGGGATCATTTGGGGTCCCTCCCAAAATCATTTCTGGATGGATTTCTGGATGGATTTCGGGATCTGTCCGGGATCCCGTCAGGGTCATTTAGGGGTGCGTTCGAGATCCCGTCAGGGTCATTTCGGGACTTCTTCGGGAATATATCGGGATCATTTCTGGAGGGTTTATGGAATCCGTCCATTACCCCTTAAGGATCATTTCGGGACTATTAGGTGATCATTTGAGGACCTTTCCGGCATCACTTCTGGATGATTTTCGGTATCCGTTCGGGATCCCGTCGGAATCAATGCGGGACTTTTACGGAATCATTTGGGATTCCTTCCGGCATCATTTCTGGATGGTTTTCGGGATTTGTCCGGGATCCCGTCGGGGTTATTTCGGGAACTTTTCGGGGCTAATACGGGATCATTTGGGGATCCTCTAGGGGTCGTTTCGTGACTTTTTCTGTATTATTTTGGGATCATTTTGGGACCCTTTCGGCATAATTTCTTGATGGTTTGCCGGATCCATCAGGGTCATTTCGGGACCATTTTGGGATCATTTGGGGACCCTTCCGAGATCATTTCTGGATTCGTCCGGGATGCCGTAGGAGCCATTTCGGGATTTTTTGTTACTTTTCCGGGATAGATTTTGCACCCTTCCGGGATCATTTCTGGATCTGTGCGGGATCCCATCTGGGTCAATTCCGGACTATTTCGGGATCATTTTGGAATCCTTCCGGAATCATTTCTGTATGGTTTTCGCGATCCATCGTGGATCCTCTCGGAGCCATTTCGGAACTTTTTCTGGAGTTAGTCGGGATAATTTAGGGACCCTTCCTGGATATTTTCTGGATGGTTTCTGAGATCCGTCTGGGAGCCCGTCAGGGTAATTTCGGAACTTTTTCGGGACTATTTCGGGATCAATTTGGTACCCTTCAGGCATCATTTCTGTGTGGTTATCTAGATAAGTCTAGAATCGTGTCGTTGTCATTTCGGTTTTTTTGGGACTACTTCGGGAACTTTTGGAAACACTTCCCGGGCGTTTCTGGATGGTTTTCGGGAT
>NC_090320.1:261690281-261836074 GCF_040869045.1 Eurosta solidaginis | reverse complement strand
ATCATTTGGGGAACCTTTCGGCAACATTTCTGGATGGTTTACGGGATCCGTCCGGGATCCCGTCGGCGTCATTTTGGGACTTTTGCGGGATCATTTGGGGTCTCTTCCGGCATCATTTCTGGATGGTTTACGGGATCCGTCCGGGACCCTGTCGGGGTCATTTTGGGACTTTAGCGGGATCATTTGGGGTCTCTTCCAGCATCATTTCTGGATGGTTTTCGGGATCCGTCCGGGATCCTGTCGGGGTCATTTTGAGACTTTTGCGGGATCATTTGGGGTCTACTCCGGCATCATTTCTGGATGGTTTACGGGATCCGTCCGGGATCCTGTCGGGGTCATTTTGGGACTTTTGCGGGATCATTTGGGGTCTCTTCCGGCATCATTTCTGGATGGTTTACGGGATCCGTCCGGGATCCTGTCGGGGTCATTTTGGGACTTTTGCGGGATCATTTGGGGTCTCTTCCGGCATCATTTCTGGATGGTTTACGGGATACGTCCGTGATCCTGTCGGGGTCATTTTGGGACTTTTGCGGGATCATTTGGGGTCTCTTCCGGCATCATTTCTGGATGGTTTACGGGATCCGTCCGGGACCCTGTCGGGGTCATTTTGGGACTTTAGCGGATCATTTGGGGTCTCCTCCGGCATCATTTCTGGATGGTTTTCGGGATCCGTCCGGGATCCCGTCGATGTCATATCGGGACTATTTCGGCATCATTTGGGGTACCTTCCGGTATCAATTCTAGATGGTTTTCGGGATCCGTCCGGGATCCCGTCGGAGTCATTTCGGAATTTTTTCTCGACTAATACAGGATCATTTGAGGACCCTATCGGCATCATTTCTGGATGGTTTTTGGGATCCGTCCGCGATCCCGTCAGGGTCATTTCGGGACTATTTCGGGATAATTTGGGGGTACCTGCCGGCATCATTTCTGGATGGTTTTCGGTATCCGTACGGGATCCCGTCGGTGTCATTTCGGGACCATTTGGGGTCCATTCCGGCATCATTTCTGGATGGTTTTTGGGATCCGTCCGGGATCCTGTCGGGGTCATTTTGGGACTTTTGCGGGATCATTTGGGGTCTCTTCCGGCATCATTTCTGGATGGTTTTCGGGATCCGTCCGGGATCCTGTCGGGGTCATTTTGGGACTTTTGCGGGATCATTTGGGGTCTCTTCCGCCATCATTTCTGGATGGTTTACAGGATCCGTCCGGGATCCTGTCGGGGTCATTTTGAGACTTTAACGGGATCATTTGGGGTCTCTTCCGGCATCATTTCTGTATGGTTTTCGGGATCCGTCCGGGATCCTGTCGGGGTCATTTTGGGACTTTTGCGGGATCATTTGGGGTCTCTTCCGGCATCATTCCTGGATGGTTTACGGGATCCGTCCGGGATGCTGTCGGGGTCATTTTGGGCCTTTTGCGGGAACATTTGGGTTCTCTTCCGGCATCATTTCTGGATGGTTTACGGGATCCGTCCGGGATCCTGTCGGGGTCATGTTGGGACTTTTGCGGGATCATTTGGGGTCTCTCCCGGCATCATTTCTGGAAGGTTTTCGGGATCCGTCCGGGATACTGTGGGGGTCATTTTGGGACTTTTGCGGGATCATTTGGGGTCTCTTCCGGCATCATTTCTGGATCGTTTACTAGATCCGTCCGGGATCCTGTCGGGGTCATTTTGGGACTTTTGCTTGATCATTTGGGGTCTCTTCCGGCATCATTTCTGGATGGTTTACGGGATCCGTCCGGGACCTTGTCGGGGTCATTTTGGGACTTTAGCGGGATCATTTGGGGTCTCCTCCGGCATCATTTCTGGATGGTTTTCGGGATCCGTCCGGGATCCTGTCGGGGTCATTTTGGGACCTTTGCGTGATCATTTGGGGTCTCTTCCGGCATCATTTCTAGATGGTTTTCGGGATCCGTCCGGGATCCCGTCGATGTCATTTCGGGACTATTTCGGCATCATTTCGGGTACCTTCTGGTATCAATTCTAGATGGTTTTCGGGATCCGTCCAGGATCCCGTCGGAGTCATTTCGGAACTTTTTCTCGACTAATACAGGATCATTTGGGGACCCTTTCGGCATCATTTCTGGATAGTTTAAGGGATCCGTTCGGGATCCCGACGGGGTCATATCGGGACCATTTGGTGTACCTACCGGCATCATTTCTGGATGGTTTACGGGATCCGTCCGGGACCCTGTCGGGGTCATTTTGGGACTTTAGCGGGATCATTTGGGGTCTCCTCCGGCATCATTTCTGGATGGTTTCCGGATCCGTCCGGGATTCCGTCGGCGTAATTTCGGGACTATTAGGGGGTTATTTGGGGACCTTTCCGGCAGCATTTCTGGATAGTTTTAGGGATCCGTCCGGGATCCCGACGGTGTCATATCGGGACCATTTGGGGTACCTACCGGCATCATTTCTGGTTGGTTTTCGGGATCCGTCCGGGATCCCGTCGGGATCATTTCGGGACTATTTCGGGATTATTTGGGTACCTACCTTCATCATTTCTGGATGATTTTCGGGATCCGTACGGGATCCCGTCGGGGTCATTTCAGGACTTTTTCGGGATCCGCCCGTGATCCCGGCGGGGTCATTTCGGGACTATTTCGGGATCATTTGGGGTACCCAGATGGATAGTTTTCGGGATTCGTCCGGGATCCCGTCTGGCTCATTTCAGGACTTTTTCGGGATCATTTGGGGTAGCTTCCGGCCACTTTTCTAGATGGTTTTCGGTATCCGTCCCGGGTACCGTCAGGGTAATTTCGGGACTATTTGGGGATAACTTGGGAACCTTTCCGGCATCATTTCTGGATAGTTTCTGGGATCCTTCGGGGATCCCGTCAGGGTCATTTCGGAACCCGCGACTAATGCGGGATCATTTGGGGACCCTTTCGCCATAATTTCCGGATGGTTTTCGTGATCCGTCCGGGATACCGTCAGGGTAATTTCGGGACTATTTGGGGATAACTTGGGAACCTTTCCGGCATCATTTCTGGATAGTTTCCGGGATCCGTCGGGAATCCCGTCAGGATCATTTCGGAACTATAAGGGGATCATTTCATTTTTCATCTTTCTTTAAGGGGATCATTTCACCTTCCAGCATCATTTCTGTATACTTTTGGGGATCCGTCCGGGATCCCGACGGGGTCATTTCTGGCCTATTTCGGGATCATTTTGGGTACCACCCGGCATCATTTCTGCATGATCCGGGATCCGTCCGGGATCCCATCGGGGGAATTTCGGGAATTTTTCGGGATCATTTGGGGTCCCTTCCGGCATCATTTCTGGATCGTTTTCGGGATCCGTCCGAGATCCCGTCGGGTTTATTTTTTTACTTTTTCGGGAAAATGTCAGGGAATTTCGAGACTGTTCTTGGATCATTTGGGGATCCTTCAGGGATAATTTCTGGATGGTTTTCGGGATCCCGTCGGGGTAATTTAGGGACTTTTTCACGACTATTTCGGGGTCAGTTGCCCTTAAAGATCATTTCTGGGTGGTTTTCGGGATCCGTCCGGGATCCCGTCAGGGTTATTTCGCGCCTTTTCGGGACTATTTCGGGATCATTTTTGGACCCTTCCGGAATAATTTCTCTATGATTTTCGGGATCTGTTCGGAATCCCTTCGTAGTTTTTTCGCGACTTTATCTGGCATAAATTGCGGACCCTTTAGAGATCAATTCTGGATGGTTTTCGGTATCGGTCTGGGATCCCCTCAAGATCATTTCGGGACTTTTTCGGGACTATTTCGGAATCATTTTGGGACCCCTCCGGCATAATTTCTGGGTGATTTTCGGGATCTGTCCGGGATCCCGACGGAGTTTTTTCGGGACTTTTTCCGGACTATTTCTGGATTATTTGCGGACGTTTCAGAGCTCAGTTCTGGATGATTTTCGGGATCTGTCCGGGATCCCGTCGGAGTTATTTCGGGGTAATTTTGGGACCCTTCCAGGATAATTTTTTCATGATTTTCGGGATGGGTCTGAGTTTTTCGTGACTTTCGGGACTATTTCGGGATCACTTGCGGAACCTTCAGAGATCAATTCTGGATGGTTTGTGGACTTTCCCGGGATCATTTGGGGATCCCTCCAGAGTCATTTCTGGATGGTTTTCGGGATCCCGTCAGGGTCATTTCGGGCCTTTTTCGTGACTACTATTTCGGAATCATTTTCGGACTCCTCCGGGCTGATTTCTGGGCGATTTTCGGGATTTGTCCGGGATCCCGTCAGAGTTTTTTCGGGACTTTTTCGGATTATATCGGGATCATTTGCGGACCGTTCAGGAATCAAATCTGGATGGTTTTCGGGATCCGTCCGGGATCCCGTCAGGGTCATTTCGGGACTTTTCGTGACTACTTCGGGATTATTTTGGAACCCTTCCGGCATCATTTCTGGATAGTTTTCGAGATTTGTCCAGGATCCCGTCGGCATCATTTCGTGACTATTTGGTGTCATTTAGGGACACTTCCGGGATCATTTTAGGTCTCTTCGAAACCGGTAATTCAGCACACATGGCCGCGGATTTACGGCAAATTATTCGTAATTAAAATTCGGTATGTTTTATCTTTAATATATCACAGCTTTTTCGTTCTATT
Source organism: Eurosta solidaginis (assembly GCF_040869045.1). NCBI lineage: Eukaryota > Metazoa > Arthropoda > Insecta > Diptera > Tephritidae > Eurosta > Eurosta solidaginis. Next base: position 261,831,483 of record NC_090320.1, on the reverse strand, counting down.
TTTAAATGAATCCTGTAACGAACTATTACAACTATAATTAAAATTTTTGTAATATTTTAACCAACTAAATACCCGAAAAAGCAACACTGCTTTCATTTAAAAACTTCTTTTTAATTTTAGCTAATTGTAGTTTCACTCCTTTGTTCTATGAGTAGTAATTCTTTCACCCCTGTCATATCAATTAATTTAACTTAGAAACAAAATGTATTTTTTTAATTCGAAAAAAGTGTATTGTACTATTCATGTAAGCGTGCCCCATCAGCTCAGTTAGTTCTTTTTTTTACTGTATTAAAAAATAAAATACATTGACAGAAAAAAATGTTTAAACAGACAACTTGATAGGCCAGGCTAACGTGAATAGCACATATATTTTATTTTCTCCTTGCGGACGGGGCCGCGGGTAAAGGCTAGTATATTATAAATGGGAAAGTTTGGATGTTAAGATGTTTGAATGTTTGGATGTTTGGATGTTTGGATGTTTGGATGTTTGTCCAGACGTTTGTCTTTGTGACTCAATAACGCAAGAACGGCTGGACCGATTTGGATGAAATTTTGCACACATATAGCCAATAGTCTAGAAGGGATCTACTAGCTATATATTTTTCAAAAGGGGCGTGGTCCCCGCCCCCCAGGAACAGTTATAATTTAATTATTATATTTTTTCGGCTTTGCGACTGAATCACGCCAGAATGGCTACAGGGATTTTGATGAAATTTGGGACACAGACAATAGTCTACTAGCGAAATTTTTTTCGAACATGGAAAGAGGGGTGGGGGTCCCACGACCCCTTCTAGAAATTATTTTTCATAATTTTTACACATTATAACTTTACGTATACTGGCCTTCACCAATATCACAGACTCAAGGTGTCCAAATAAGTCGAGGGCTTACAAAGTAAGCAGTGACACCCTCCTCCGCCCGCCCCCCCTTTATCTCCTCCTCTGGTGTAAAATCCATAAATTGTTATAACTCAATCTAAATTTTCTCCTAAATCAATAGTTTTTGGTATCTGGTACATACAGAACGAGATCTAGACAATTTTGGAGGAACGATCAGTGGTCCTCTCCTCTACTTCCCGCCATCCGCCCTCCATCAATTGTTCTTATTAGCACGCTTTTATTAGCTTTACCTGTATGTTTCTATCCTAACTTTTTATTCGCTCCAATGCGCCTGCTGCCTTATTAACATGGTTTTTATAATTAGCTTCACCTTATTTGTAATCCCGTAAGGGGTCATATCGAGACCCTTTCCGGGATCATTTCTGGATGGTTTTCGGGATCGGTCCGGGATTACGCCGGGGTAATTTCGGGACTTTTTCGGGACTATTTCGGGATCATTGTGGGACCCTTCCGGGATCATTTCTGTATAGTTTACGGGATCCGTCCGGGATCCCGTCGGGGTTATTTTGCAACATTTTCGGGACTATTCCGGAATCATTTCGGGACTATTTCGCGATCATTGGGGACCCTTCCGGAATCATTTCTGGATGGTTTTCGGGATCCGTGCGGATCTCGTCGGGGTCATATGGGGACTTTTTCGGGATCATTTGGGGGCTCTTCCGGCATCATTTCTGGATGGTTTTCGGGATCCTTCCGGGATGTCGTCGGGGTCATTGGGGGACTTTTTCGAGATCATTTGGGGGCTCTTCCGGCATCATTTCTGGATGGTTTTCGGGATCCCTCCCGGGATGTCGTCGGGGTCATTTGGGGGACCTTTTTCGGATCATTTTGGGGCTGATCCGGCATTATTTCTGGATGGTTTTCGGGATCCGTCCGGGATCCCGTCGGGGTCATTTCGGGACTTTTTCGCGACTAATACGGGATCATTTGGGAACCCTTTCGGCATCATTTCTGGATGGTTTTCGGGATCCGTCCGGGATCCCGTCGGGGTCATTTCGGGACTTTTTCGCGACTAATACGGTATCATTTGGAACCCTTTCGGCATCATTTCTGGATGGTTTTCGGGATCCGTCCGGGATCCATTAGGGTAATTTCGGGACTATTAGGGGATCATTTGGGAACCTTTCCGGAATCATTTCTGGATAATTTTCGGGATCAGTCCGGGATTGCCGACGAGGTCATTCTGGGACTATTTCGGGATCATTTGGGATACCTACCGGCATCATTTCTGGATGGTTTTTGGGATTCGTCCGGGATCCCGTCGTGGTCCTTTCGGGACTTTTTTTTCGACTAATACGGGATCATTTGCGGACCCTTTCGGCATCATTTCTGGATAGTCGTCGGGATCTCGTCACGGCCATTTCGGGACTATTAGGGGATCATTTGAGGACCTTTCCGGCATCATTTCTGTATTGTTTTCGGAATCCTTTCGGGATCCCGTCAGGGTCATTTTGGGACTTTTTCGGGGCTAATACGGGATCATTTGGGGATCCTCTAGGGGTCGTTTCGTGATTTTTTCTGTTTTATTTCGGGATCATTTGGGGACCCTTCCGGCATAATTTCTTGATGGTTTGCCGGATCCATCAGGGTCATTTCGGGACCATTTTGGGATCATTTGGGGACCCTTCCTAGATCATTTCTGGATCCGTCCGGGATGCCGTAGGAGCCATTTCGGGATTTTTTGTTACTTTTCCGGGATCATTTCTGGATCTGTGCGGGATCCCATCTGGGTCATTTCCGGACTATTTCGGGATCATTTTGGGATCCTTCCGGAATCATTTCTGTATGGTTTTCGCGATCCGTCGTTGATTCCCTCAGAGCCATTTCGGAACCTTTTCTGGAGTATGTCGGGGTCATTTGGGGACTTTTTCGGGATCATTTGGGGCTCTTCCGGCATCATTTCTGGATGGTTTTCGGGATCCGTGCGGGATCTCGTCGGGGTCATTTGGGGACTTTTTCGGGATCATTTGGGGGCTCTTCCGGCATCATTTCTGGATGGTTTTCGGGATCCGTCCGGGATATCGTCGGGGTCATTTGGGGACTTTTTCGGGATCATTTGGGGGCTCTTCCGGCATCATTTCTGGATGGTTTTCGGGATCCGTCCGGGATCCCGTCGTGGTCCTTTCGGGACTTTTTTTTCGACTAATACGGGATCATTTGCGGACCCTTTCGGCATCATTTCTGGATAGTTGTCGGGATCCCGTCACGGCCATTTCGGGACTATTAGGGGATCATTTGAGGACCTTTCCGGCATCATTTCTGTATTGTTTTCGGAATCCTTTCGGGATTCCGTCAGGGTCATTTTGGGACTTTTTCGGGGCTAATACGGGATCATTTGGGGATCCTCTAGGGGTCGTTTCGTGATTTTTTCTGTTTTATTTCGGGATCATTTGGGGACCCTTCCGGCATAATTTCTTGATGGTTTGCCGGATCCATCAGGGTCATTTCGGGACCATTTTGGGATCATTTGGGGACCCTTCCGAGATCATTTCTGGATCCGTCCGGGATGCCGACGAGGTCATTCTGGGACTATTTCGGGATCATTTGGGATACCTACCGGCATCATTTCTGGATGGTTTTTGGGATTCGTCCGGGATCCCGTCGTGGTCCTTTCGGGACTTTTTTTTCGACTAATACGGGATCATTTGCGGACCCTTTCGGCATCATTTCTGGATAGTTGTCGGGATCCCGGCACGGCCATTTCGGGACTATTAGGGGATCATTTGAGGACCTTTCCGGCATCATTTCTGTATTGTTTTCGGAATCCTTTCGGGATCCCGTCAGGGTCATTTTGGGACTTTTTCGGGGCTAATACGGGATCATTTGGGGATCCTCTAGGGGTCGTTTCGTGATTTTTCTGTTTTATTTCGGGATCATTTGGGGACCCTTCCGGCATAATTTCTTGATGGTTTGCCGGATCCATCAGGGTCATTTCGGGACCATTTTGGGATCATTTGGGGACCCTTCCGAGATCATTTCTGGATCCGTCCGGGATGCCGTAGGAGCCATTTCGGGATTTTTTGTTACTTTTCCGGGATCATTTCTGGATCTGTGCGGGATCCCATCTGGGTCATTTCCGGACTATTTCGGGATCATTTTGGGATCCTTCCGGAATCATTTCTGTATGGTTTTCGCGATCCGTCGTTGATTCCCTCGGAGCCATTTCGGAACCTTTTCTGGAGTATGTCGGGGTCATTTGGGGACTTTTTCGGGATCATTTGGGGCTCTTCCGGCATCATTTCTGGATGGTTTTCGGGATCCGTGCGGGATCTCGTCGGGGTCATTTGGGGACTTTTTCGGGATCATTTGGGGGCTCTTCCGGCATCATTTCTGGATGGTTTTCGGGATCCGTCCGGGATATCGTCGGGGTCATTTGGGGACTTTTTCGGGATCATTTGGGGGCTCTTCCGGCATCATTTCTGGATGGTTTTCGGGATCCGTCCGGGATCCCATCAGGGTAATTTCGGGACTATTAGGGGATCATTTGTGGACCTTTCCGGCATCATTTCTGGATAATTTTCGGTATCCGTCCGGGATGCCGACGAGGTCATTTCGGATTATTTCGGGATCATTTGGGATACCTACCGGCATCATTTCTGGATGGTTTTTGGGATTCGTCCGGGATCCCGTCGGGGTCATTTCGGGACTTTTTCTCGACTAATACGGGATCATTTGCGGACCCTTCCGGCATAATTTCTGGATAGTTGTCGGGATCCATTCGGGATCCCGTCACGGTCATTTCGGAACTATTAGGGGATCATTTGAGGACCTTTCCGGCATCATTTCTGGATTGTTTTTGGAATCCTTTCGGGATCCCGTCAGGGTCATTTCGGGGCTTTTTCGGTATCATTTAAGGATGGCTTTCAGGATTCGTCCGGGAACCCGTCAGGGTAATTTCTGGACTTTTCCGAGACTATTTCGGGATCATTTTGGGACCTTCCCAAGATCATTTCTGGATGGATTTCGGGATTTGTCCGGGATGCACTCAGGGTCATTTTGGGACTATTAGTTGAGCATTTGAGGACCGTTCCGGCATCACTTCTGGATGGTTTTCGGTATCCGTTCAGATTCCCGTCGGAATAATTGCGGGACTTTTTCGGGATCATTGGGGTCCCTTCCGACATCATTTCTGGATGGTTTTTGGGATTCGTCCGGCATCCCTTCGGGGTCATTTCGGGACTTTTTCTCGACTAATACGGGATCATTTGCGGGCCCTTTCGGTATCATTTCTGGATAGTTGTCGGGATCCGTTCGGGATCCCGTCAGGGTCTTTTCGGAACTATTGGGAGATCATTTGAGGACCTTTCCGGCATCATTTCTGGTTAGTTTTCGGGATCCTTTCCGGGTCCCATCAGGGTCATTTCGGGACTTTCGGCATCATTTAAGATTGGTTTTCAGGATTCGTCCGGGATCCGTCAGGGTAATTTCTGGACTTTTCCCAGACTATTTCGGGATAATTTTGGGACCCTCCCAAGATCATTTCTGGATGGATTTCGGGATCTGTCCGGGATGCCGTCAGGGTCATTTTGGGACTATTAGGTGATCATTTGAGGACCTTTTCGGCATCACTTCTGGATGGTTTTCGTTATCCGCTCAGGATCCCGTCGGAATTATTGCGGGACTTTTTCGGGATCATTTGGTGTCCCTTCCGGCATCATTTCTGGATGGTTTTTGGGAGTTGTCCGGCATCCCGTCGGGTTCATTTCGGGACTTTTTCTCGACTAATACGGCATCATTTGCGGGCCCTTTCGGCATCATTTCTAGATAGTTGTCGGGATCCGTTCGGGATCCCGTCAGGGTCTTTTCGGAACTATTAGGTGATCATTTGAGGACATTTCCAGAAATGTTTTCGGGATCCTTTCGGAGTCCAGTCAGGGTCATTTCGGGACTTTTTCGGGATCATTTAGAGATGGCTTTCAGGATTCGTCCGGGAACCCGTCAGGGTAATTTCTGAACTTTTCCGAGACTATTTCGGGATAATTTTGGGACCTTCCCAAGATCATTTCTGGATGGATTTTGGGATCAGTCCGGGATGCCGTCAGGGTCATTTTGCTATTAGGTGATCATTTGAGGACCTTTCGGCATCATTTCTGGATGGTTTTCGGGTTCTGTCCGGTATCCCGCCAGGGTCATTTCGGGACTATATCCGGGATCATTTGAGGTATGTACCTTCCGGCATCCATTCTAAATGGTTTTAGGACTCCGTCCGGGATCCCGTTGGGGTCATTTCGGGACTCCTTCGCTACAAATACGAGAACATTTGGGGACCCCCATCAGGGCCATTTCGAGACTATTAGGGGATCATTTGGGGACCTTTCCGGAATCATTTCTGTATAGTTTTTGGGGATCCCGTCGTGGTAATTTAGTGACTTTTTCGGGATCATTTGGGGTCCCTTCCGGCATAATTTCTGGATGGTTTTCGGGATCCGTCAGGAATCCCGTCGGGGTCATTTTGGGAGTTTTTCGGGACTAATACGGGATAATTAGGGGAGCCTTTCGGCATCATTTCTGGATGGTTTTCGGGATCCGTACGGGATCTTGCCAGGGGAAAATTTCGGGATCATTCGGGGTGCCCTTCAGGAATCATTTCTTTGTGGTTCTCTGGATAAGTCCTGAATCGCGTCTTTGTCATTTCGGGTTTTTAGGGACTATTCCGGGAACTTTTGGAGACCCTTCCGTAGCATTTCTGGATGATTTTCGGGATCCGTCAGCGATAGCGTCGGGGTTATTTCGTGGATTTTTCTGGATAATTTTGGGATCATTTTGGGATCCTATCAGGTTATTAGCTCATTTAGTTCTTTTTTTTACTCAATTATAAAAATAAAATGCATTAGACCGCAAAAATTGTTTAAACAGATAACTTCATAAGCAGGCTAACGTGAATAGCCCATATATTTAATTTTCTCCTTGCGGACGGGGCCGCGGGTAAAGGCTAGTATATATTATAAATGGGAAAGTTTGGATGTTAAGATGTTTGGATGTTTGGATGTTTGGATGTTTAGATGTTTGGATGTTTGGATGTTTGGATGTTTGTCCAGACGTTTGTCTTTGTGACTCAATAACGCAAGAACGGCTGGACCGATTTGGATGAAATTTTGCACACATATAGCCAATAGTCTAGAAGGATCTACTAGCTATATATTTTTCAAAAGGGGCGTGGTCCCCGCCCCCTAGGAACAGTTATAATTTAATTATTATATTTTTTCGTCTTTGCGACTGAATCACGCCAGAATGGCTACACGGATTTTGATGAAATTTGGGACACAGACAGTAGTCTACTAGCGAAATTTTTTTCGAACATGGAAAGAGGGGTGGGGGTCCCACGACCCTTCGAGAAATTATTTTTCATAATTTTTACACATTATAAGTTTACGTATACTGGCCTTCACCAATATCACAGACTCAAGGGGTCAAATAAGTCGAGGACTTACAAAGTAAGCAGTGACACCCTCCGCCCGCCCCCCTTTATCTCCCCCTCTGGTGTAAAATCCATAAATTGTTATAACTCAATCTAAATTTTCTCCTAAATCAATAGTTTTTGGTATCTGGTATATACAGAACGAGATCTAGACAATTTTGGAGGAACGATCAGTGGTCCTCTCCTCTACTCCCGCCATCCGTCCGCCATCAATTGTTTTTATTAGCACGCTTTTATTAGCTTTACCTGTATGTTTCTATCTAACTTTTTATTCGCTCCAATGCGCCTGCTGCCTTATTAACATGGTTTTATAATTAGCTTCACCTTATTTGTAATCCCGTAAGGGTCATATCGAGACCCTTCCGGGATCATTTCTGGATGGTTTTCGGGATCGGTCCGGGATTACGCCGGGGTAATTTCGGGACTTTTTCGGGACTATTTCGGGATCATTTTGGGACCCTTCCGGGATCATTTCTGTATAGTTTACGGGATCCGTCCGGGATCCCGTCGGGGTTATTTTGGAACATTTTCGGGACTATTCCGGAATCATTTCGGGACTATTTCGCGATCATTTGGGGACCCTTCCGGCATCATTTCTGGATGGTTTTCGGGATCCGTGCGGGATCTCGTCGGGGTCATATGGGGACTTTTTCGGGATCATTTGAGGGCTCTTCCGGCATCATTTCTGGATGGTTTTCGGGATCCGTCCGGGATATCGTCGGAGTCATTTGGGGACTTTTTCGGGATCATTTGGGGGCTCTTCCGCCATCATTTCTGGATGGTTTTCGGGATCCGTCCGGGATCTCGTCGGGGTCATTTGGGGACTTTTTCGGGATCATTTTGGGGCTCATCCGGCATCATTTCTGGATGGTTTTCGGGATCCGTCCGGGATCCCGTCGGGGTCATTTCGGGACTTTTTCGCGACTAATACGGGATCATTTGGGAACCCTTTCGGCATCATTTCTGGATGGTTTTCGGGATCCGTCCGGGATCCCGTCGGGGTCATTTTGGGACTTTTTCGCGACTAATACGGGATCATTTGGGAACCCTTTCGGCATCATTTCTGAATGGTTTTCGGGATCCGTCCGGGATCCCATTAGGGTAATTTCGGGACTATTAGGGGATCATTTGGGAACCTTTCCGGCATCATTTCTGGATAATTTTCGGGATCCGTCCGGGATGCCGACGAGGTCATTTCGGGACTATTTCGGGATCATTTGGGATACCTACCGGCATCATTTCTGGATGGTTTTTGGTATTCGTCCGGGATCCCGTCGTGGTCCTTTCGGGACTTTTTTTCGACTAATACGGGATCATTTGCGGACCCTTTCGGCATCATTTCTGGATAGTTGTCGGGATCCCGTCACGGTAATTTCGGGACTATTAGGGGATCATTTGAGGACCTTTCCGGCATCATTTCTGTATTGTTTTCGGAATCCTTTCGGGATCCCGTCAGGGTCATTGTGGGACTTTTTTGGGGCTAATACGGGATCATTTGGGGATCCTCTAGGGGTCGTTTCGTGACTTTTTCTGTTTTATTTCGGGATCATTTGGGGACCCTTCCGGCATAATTTCTTGATGGTTTGCCGGATCCATCAGGGTCATTTCGGGACCATTTGGGATCATTTGGGGACCCTTCCGAGATCATTTCTGGATCCGTCCGGGATGCCGTAGGAGCCATTTCGGGATTTTTTGTTACTTTTCCGGGATAGTTTTTGGACCCTTCCGGGATCATTTCTGGATCTGTGCGGGATCCCATCTGGGTCATTTCCGGACTATTTCGGGATCATTTTGGGATCCTTCCGGAATCATTTCTGAATGGTTTTCGCGATCCGTCGTTGATTCCCTCGGAGCCATTTCGGAACCTTTTCTGTAGTATGTCGGGGTCATTTGGGGACTTTTTCGGGATCATTTGGGGCTCTTCCGGCATCATTTCTGGATGGTTTTCGGGATCCGTGCGGGATCTCGTCGGGGTAATTTGGGGACTTTTTCGGGATCATTTGGGGGCTCTTCCGGCATCATTTCTGGATGGTTTTCGGGATCCGTCCGGGATATCGTCGGGGTCATTTGGGGACTTTTTCGGGATCATTTGGGAGCTCTTCCGGCATCATTTCTGGATGGTTTTCGGGATCCGTCCGGGATCCCATCAGGGTAATTTCGGGACTATTAGGGGACCATTTGTGGACCTTTCCGGCATCATTTCTGGATAATTTTCGGTATCCGTCCGGGATGCCGACGAGGTCATTTCGGGATTATTTCGGGATCATTTGGGACACCTACCGGCATCATTTCTGGATGGTTTTTGGGATTCGTCCGGGATCCCGTCGGGGTCATTTCGGGACTTTTTCTCGACTAATACGGGATCATTTGCGGACCCTTTCGGCATAGTTTCTGGATAGTTGTCGGGATCCGTTCGGGATCCCGTCACGGTCATTTCGGAACTATTAGGGGATCATTTGAGGACCTTTCAGGCATCATTTCTGGATAGTTTTTGGAATCCTTTCGGGATCCCGTCAGGGTCATTTCGGGGCTTTTTCGGGATCATTTAAGGATGGCTTTCAGGATTCGTCCGGGAACCCTTCAGGGTAATTTCTGGACTTTTCCGAGACTATTTCGGGATCATTTTGGGACCTTCCCAAGATCATTTCTGGATGGATTTCGGGATTTGTCCGGGATGCCCTCAGGGTCATTTTGGGACTATTAGGTGAGCATTTGAGGACCGTTCCGGCATCACTTCTGGATGGTTTTCGGTATCCGTTCAGATTCCCGTCGGAATAATTGCGGAACTTTTTCGGGATCATTGGGGTCCCTTCCAAAATCATTTCTGGATGGTTTTTGGGATTCGTCCGGCATCCCGTCGGGGTCATTTCGGGACTTTTTCTCGACTAATACGGGATCATTTGCGGGCCCTTTCGGTATCATTTCTGGATAGTTGTCGGGATCCGTTCGGGATCCCGTCAGGGTCTTTTCGGAACTATTGGGAGATCATTTGAGGACCTTTCCGGCATCATTTCTGGTTAGTTTTCGGGATCCTTTCCGGGTCCCATCAGGGTCATTTCGGGACTTTTTCGGCATCATTTAAGATTGGTTTTCAGGATTCTTCCGGTATCCGTCAGGGTAATTTCTGGACTTTTCCCAGACTATTTCGGGATAATTTTGGGACTCTCCCAAGATCATTTCTGGATGGATTTCGGGATCTGTCCGGGATGCCGTCAGGGTCATTTTGGGACTATTAGGTGATAATTTGAGGACCTTTTCGGCATCACTTCTGGATGGTTTTCGGTATCCGCTCAGGATCCCGTCGGAATTATTGCGGGACTTTTTCGGGATCATTTGGTGTCCCTTCCGGCATCATTTGTGGCTGGTTTTTGGGATTCGTCCGCATCCCGTCGGGTTCATTTCGGACTTTTTCTCGACTAATACGGGATCATTTGCGGGCCCTTTCGGCATCATTTCTAGATAGTTGTCGGGATCCGTTCGGGATGCCATCACTGTCATTTCAGGACTATTAGGGGTTCATTTGAGGACCTTTCCGGCATCATTTCTGGATAGTTTTCGGAATCCTTTCGGGGTCCAGTCAGGGTAATTTCGGGACTTTTTCGGGATCATTTAGAGATGGCTTTCAGGATTCGTCCGGGAACTCGTCAGGGTAATTTCTGAACTTTTCCGAGACTATTTCGGGATAATTTTGGGACCTTCCCAAGATCATTTCTGGATGGATTTTGGGATCAGTCCGGGATGCCGTCAGGGTCATTTTGGTATTAGGTGATCATTTGAGGACCTTTCCGGCATCACTTCTGGATGGTTATCGGTATCCGATCATTTGGGGTCCCTACCAAGATCATTTCTGGATGGATTTCGGGATCTGTCCGGGATCCCGTCAGGGTCATTTAGGGGTGCGTTCGAGATCCCGTCAGGGTCATTTCGGGACTTCTTCGGGAATATATCGGGATCATTTCTGGATGGTTTATGGGATCCGTCCATGACCCCTTAAGGGTCATTTCGGGACTATTAGGTGATCATTTGAGGACCTTTCCGGCGTCACTTCTGGATGATTTTCGGTATCCGTTCGGGATCCCGTCGGAATCAATGCGGGACTTTTACGGAATCATTTGGGATTCCTTCCGGCATCATTTCTGGATGGTTTTCGGGATTTGTCCGGGATCCCGTCGGGGTTATTTCGGGACCTTTTCGGGGCTAATACGGGATCATTTGGGGATCCTCTAGGGGTCGTTTCGTGACTTTTTCTGTATTATTTCGGGATCATTTTGGGACCCTTTCGGCATAATTTCTTGATGGTTTGCCGGATCCATCAGGGTCATTTCGGGACCATTTTGGGATCATTTGGGGACCCTTCCGAGATCATTTCTGGATCCGTCCGGGATGCCGTAGGAGCCATTTCGGGATTTTTTGTTACTTTTCCGGGATAGTTTTTGCACCCTTCCGGGATCATTTCTGGATCTGTGCGGGATCCCATCTGGGTCAATTCCGGACTATTTCGGGATCATTTTGGAATCCTTCCGGAATCATTTCTGTATGGTTTTCGCGATCCATCGTGGATCCCCTCGGAGCCATTTCGGAACTTTTTCTGGAGTTAGTCGGGATAATTTAGGGACCCTTCCTGGATATTTTCTGGATGGTTTCTGAGATCCGTCCGGGAGCCCGTCAGGGTAATTTCGGAACTTTTTCGGGACTATTTCGGGATCAATTTGGTACCCTTCAGGCATCATTTCTGTGTGGTTATCTGGATAAGTCTAGAATCGTGTCGTTGTCATTTCGGGTTTTTTTGGGACTACTTCGGGAACTTTTGGAAACACTTCCGGGGCGTTTCTGGATGGTTTTCGGGATCCGTCCGCGATAGCGTCGGGGTCATTTCGTGGCTTTTTCTGGATAATTTCGTTATCATTTTGGGATCCTATCAGGTTATCAGCTCATAAAGTTCTTTTTTTTACTCAATTACAAAAATAAAATGCATTAGACAGAAAAAAAATGTTAAACAGATAACTTTAAAAGCAGGCTAACGTGAATAGCCCACATATTTCATTTTCTCCTTGCGGACGGGGCCGCGGGTAAAGGCTAGTACATACATATATATAAATTTGCCTGTGATAAATTGTGTAAAATAAAGTGTTTATTTATTTATTATTGTAGTCCCCGATGACGATCTCCGTTGGAGATCGAAATATATTGGAACAAAAACAACAACAACTTGTTTAATTTATTGACCTAGAGCCAGTTTGAAGAAATAATTGTTAACAAAAAATAATTTTGAATCAATGATATTTCACTTATCAAGTTTTATTGTAAGAGGAAATGTGCAGACATTTTTTTTTACGGGCGGTGCCTTGTATTATGTAGAAAGGTATCTTTTCTGAAATGAAATGTACAATTGAAGCTCACGCTGAGTATATAATGTTCGGTTACACCCAAACTTAGACACCATTACTTGTTTTTACTTTTAAGTTCACAATAAGAGAAACGCGGAGGAAATGGATATTTTTGTGTCACATGAATGTCCTTGAATACGTGCGTGCATGTACAGGAAAATTTAATTCCGCGAAAAAGGATTGAAAGAAGTTTAATTTATTTAACTGATTTAATTTTGAGTTGCAATTTTATAAAGATGAAACTTTTTATCAAAGGAAGGGCAAAATGGTGATTTATTTAATCTCCAAAGTGATGAAAATCTTAGAAGTAACGTTTGTTGCTTTTCAAAGTTGTATTCAGTTGAACATAACTCGGTGCTCTTCAAATAATGTAAGGCTAACGTATAGATGTTTAGGTTTAGATATGCAGCTTGAAATATCTGCTCCTGCGTTAGGGTAATGAAATCGAGTGAAAGGGGTTCGATTTGTCTGCAACCTCTTTTGGTCACGAATGGCTCAGAGTGGTCCTTCCTATTCTAATCCTGACGAAATAGGAATAGTCAAGGCCATTTGTTGGAGTTTAACTTCGCATAGGAATTGATGTATGCTCTTTACCAACTCTTCGCCTAAGTGTTTACACAGCTTGCCGAATGGTCCATTGATGCACGTCGCCTGCCTTTTTTATCTAGGATATTGTCACCGTTATTTGCCCATAGTCGGGTTCTTTCATAGGCAATTGTGGTACAAGATTTGCCCTTTTCTAAGCTAACTAACGTCAATAAACCCTGCAAGTCAATTGTCAATTCACCGTTTTTGTTCCCGCAGACATTTGCCCCTGGTCTTGCAACCCTCCGTCATCCGCCGGATATTTTATTGAAATTGTTGTGCATTACATGCAAGCATCTGAACCTCCTCACATAACCGTCGTTCTTCCCCACTTTCTTCCCTCTCTACTTTACCTGTGTCACTTCGCACTTTTTCTTCAGTGTACAGAAGCATTTGCGGGTATTGCATGATAAAATTGAATGGTCCTGTACTGCAGATGACATATTTAAAGCCGCCAATCACTCTGAACTAAATGAGTGAAGTTTCGTCATGAAGACTTCGTTTTCCAAAAACAGCTCCAATCAAATGGCAATTGTCCCACTTTGCAAACGTTTTGGTTGACATCTTAACTCGTTCAGTCGTAGGTGATTTGGAAAAAGTCACAGCCTAAAGCTTCATATAGCATGTACTTAAGTACTGTAGGCATAAGTGTGAATACCAATTTTCCTCTTCGGCAATCCGATTAGCACCAGTTCGATTTGCGAAGAGGGGAATATTATCCTACGTATTTTTTTAGTATATCATAGAAGGTGTCCTTATCCGATATACAGGCCATCTTATCAGCAATTTCTGCCCTGAAAATTAGCAGAGGGAGACATTCAAAGCTCGACACCTACAAAAGTTGCCTGCCTTAATCAAATAGGACTGTTTTGTACGGCAGTCTGGCTGTCAAAAATATCATTGCATTTGTTTCTGGAACCGTACATCTCATAACTACTCTCCTATGGCATAGGGAAAACACTGCAAAAGTCACAAAATCGATAAGATCTACTGAATCACAGTTGATTTGACACAAGCTCATCTCCCAATCCATTTTTAATTTTCGAGCCCCCTGTGGAGATTGTAATGCTACAATCATTGTCTAGGCACTCTTTCCATTCCTCATTAGAGGGCTACCTTATGTTTTCTGCGTGGAAGTCAAAAAATGCTGTAATTTAGTATCAGAGGATCAAATGGATAGCGCGCCGACATTAAGTTCGTAACACTCCGATAACAAATCGAAAAAAATCAATAAATTTTTGAAAACATATGGATTACTTTCCGATAAACAATATATAAATTTTCGATAGTAAATGGAAAACTTTTCGATAAGAAATTATGAACTTTTCAATTATCAATTGATAACTTCTTGATAATATATCGAAAATTTTTGGATAAATAATCGACAACTTAGGACTATCTATGTCAACAAAAATTCGACAACTCATTGATAACCTTTGCTATTGATAGAAATTTGGTAATACTCCCATCACTCGTCTACATCCCGACTATATCTCTTGCATAAAACACCCATAACAAACCGATGTCTCGTCGCTACAATATGCACAATGCGCCCAACCCATGGATAACAAACAATGTACTCGTCCGTAACCTTCCGTTAGCAATTCGATAACAAAGTGGTCGAACGCCGCCCGGTTTTTTAACTTCTAGTCTTTCATTTTTTCCGTTTTTTTTTATAAACTTTACTTTTCTCGCGTTCCGTTGTCTTGCCTTGCGACAATTTGTGGTCTTATTTTCTGATTACCCTCATACTTAGTCTTTAAAAAAACCTCGACAGCCGCACTGCATGCCACTACACGCATTCCGTCTACAGAGATAATGGTCAAAAACATCGCGCAATAACGCTTAAGGCCCTCGGGACAGCTTAAGTGCAGGCAATATGGCCTGTTATGGCCATCTAATAAAAACGGTATATACGTTCCCATTCCTAAACTTCGAACGAGATCTTACCAGATCTCGAATCAGCAATTAAGCTGGGGATGGAGTTATTCTATAACATAAGTCCTGGCATCTGATTGGGGATCTTCCGTTTGGTCGTCCAATAAATTCTGGCAACAAATTGGATACATTGAGTCTATGTGAGTTCTTTATTGACCGGTCAGTTCAACCTAACCTAGCCTCCCTCAAGTCAGCTCCTACGTTTCATTCTTCATTCCTCCGTGCATACATTTAGCGACTACTTCACGCTACGGTAGTTAGTGTACTTCGCGTACTACCTCCAAGTCTGCATATCAGTGTACATTTCAGCTCAGTAGGTAGGTCTGTCTCAACCCATTTCTCATTATGTGTCCTTATCTAAAGCACATTTATTATTTGTGGTTGTTAGACGTTTTGCTCAATATGCGTGAATGAATAATGTATTGCAAACACGTCCTCTCCAAAGTGTCGAATTAAAACTGAATAATCGTCACAAAAATAAGGACATTAACAAAACAAATAACAGCAAACGCAAACAAAAGTGATTTGTGAAAACAAAAGTCATTTCTACCACCATTTAGCAACCCATTCAAAATATTTAATTTGAGTCGATTTCAAAAGTTTTTCAAACACGTAATTTTTACATTGCCAATTATTAGCAGGAGCCTAAGTGTTAGTCAGATCTACAGTTATGATTATATATCTTCTTATTTATATGGATATATACAGCGATACTAAAAGTATGTGCTGATTGCTGTGTGTGCCAAGCAATCAGTAAATGCTATTAATCAGCACGCAAAAACACACTACTTCTATACCACGGCGTCCGCACTCTACTATATACTCAAAAATAAAGGCACCACTGAACAAGTACTCCTCTATGAGGGATTCTTGAACATAAGCATAAGGCGTGAGCGTAAGCGTCTTAGTCCTTGTAAGCGGCATGCCTTTTGGAGGATATATGTATGTAGAACATAAGTGCAGGTATATTGTATTGGTATTGGTATGCAGCATTGAGTAATGCAGAATGTAAGCGTAAATGGTACACTATAGCGTAATGTGGGAACAATGTACGAGATGGAGTTCGTTTCTGCGATATAAATCAGACAGCAAATCAAGACAAAGATTTGCAAGGCAAGAAAAGGCACGGAATGGATAGAAGGGTAACAGAAAGGAAAAGAAAGGACGAGTTATTAATTTGTTATCAAAATGATAAAGGATAAAGATAAAGAAAGGGTAAAAGGTTTTCAACGAGCCATAGATTTCTTGACGACGATTTATAAAATTTTTATCGAAAATTTATCGATTAACATTTGAAAATGTATCGATTACCAATTTGTTATCAGCAATAATTGAAAAATTGTTATCTATAAATGATTTCTTTTTATTAAAAATAAATCGATTAATTTTCGAAAAATTATCTATTACTTAACGAAAAGTTATCGATATCCGATTTGCCACCGGAGTGTCAGAAATTTCTTATCGCAGTGGTTATCGATTTGTTGTTGAAATTTCTTCAGCTTAATATTGGAAAGATACTAATTTGTTTTCGAAGAGTTTCCGATTTTCACTTAACAGGGATCGATAAAGATTATATATATGTTATGAAAGAGCTATCGGTATGTTATCACAAAATTAAAGATTTGTGATAGGATTGTTACCACATAGTGTTGTTTTTAAAAGCTATCGGTCTGTTATCGAAGATTTCTTATAGAAGTGTTATCAGTATGTTATCGATTTGTTAGCGATGACCCATCGGTTTATTGTATAACAGATACTGATAAAACTTCATCAGAAAATCGGTGGCACATTCGTAAACCGTCGATAGTAATCCGTTAACAAATTCCTCTGTGAAAATTCGGTGTCGGAAAAAAGCGAATAGTAGAACAATAATTTGTCGGTATCGGCTGTTTTTGAAAAGAAGTCAACAAACCTCTTCTCAAAAGAGCCCGAAATAAAATTTTTTCTGATATGGTTACCTCTATTGAGGTTCATTTCCGCCCCTCGTCGAGTTTTCTAGATCTACACCTGTATGGTCACTCATCGAACTGCACTCCTTTTTATTAGTGTAGCATAGTGTTATCTTACTACCACTTGCATATGACTAAATAAAAGCAACTTGTGGAAAAGCTTTTTGGTATAAATATCCTAAAAATTGATTGCTTAATAGCTTGAAAACTCAATATGAAAGCCCCATAAATAAAATATGCTCACAGCTCGTAAGTAAGTTCCTAATATATAATCATCTAACACATATGTATATACAGTGTACTCTCTCCTAACGGACATCTCTCATAAACGAACAATTTTTTCAGTACCAAAAAAATCTTTAAGCATTTTTTAAGTTTTTCCCTTTTGAGCGGACAACCCTCCCATAACAGGACGCGGATATTTGCTTTTTACCCCAAAGGGGTTTTTAATTTCCCATAACCGGACAGCTTACAAAACTTTTTTATACTCAGCTGAGCAGAGCTCACAGAGTATATTAATTTTGTTCGCATAACGGTACCCCGTAACGGCATAAACTAATCGAGATAGATATAGACTTCTATATATCAAAATGACCTGAGCGAAAAAAGAAATGCATTTAGCCATGTCCGTCCGTATGTCTGTCCGCCCGTCCTTAAACACGATAACTTGAGTAAATTTGAGGTTTCTTAATAAAATTTTTGGTATGTAACTTTCTGGGCACTCACCTCAGATCGCCGCCTAACCTGAACGAAATCGGACTACAACCACGCCCACTCTTTCGATATCGAAAATTTCGAAAAACCGAAAAAGGGCCATAATTCATTACCAAAGACGGGTACAGCGATGAAAATTGGTAGGTACGTTGACCTTATGACGCAAAACAGAAAATGAGTACACATTTTGGTCAATGTCCGTGGCACCGCCCACTTTTAAAAGAAGGTAGTTTAAAAGTTTTGCAAGCCGTAATTTCGCAGTCGTTGAAGATATCAAGGTGAAATTTGGCAGGCAAGTTGCTCCTATTACTATATGTGCGCTTAATTAAAAATAGCAAAATCGGATGACGAACACGCCCACTTTTAAAAAAAAATTGTTTAAAGTCATATTTTAACAAAAAATTTAAAATTTTTACAGTATATAAGTAAATTATGCCAACATTCAACTCTAGTAATGATATGGTGCAACCAAATATAAATATAAAACAAAATTTCAAAATGGGTGCGATTCCGCCCTTTTCCATTTAATTCGTCTAGAATACTTTTAAGGCCATAAGTCGAACTCAAATTTACCAATCCTTATGAAATTTGGTGAGTGCATAGATTCTATGACGATAACTGTTTTCTGTGAAAATGGGCGAAACTGGTTGAAGCCACGTCCAGTTTTTATACACAGTCGACCGCCTGTCCTTCCGCTCGGCCGTTAGCACGATAATTTGAGCAAAAAGTCGATATATCTTAACTAAACTTAGTTAACGTACTTATCTGAACTCACTTGGTATAAAATATGGCCGAAATCCGACTGTGACCACTCCCACTTTTGCGATATCGAAAATTAGGAAAAATGAAAAAAAAAATGTCATAATTCTGTACCAAATATGAAAAATATGAAATAATTGGATTGGTTTATTGACGCAAAATGTAACTTTAGAAAAAACTTTGTAAAATTGGTGTGACACCTACCATATTAAGTAGAAGAAAATGAAAAAGTTCTGCAGGGCGAAATCAAAAGCCCTTGGAATCTTGGCAGGAATACTGTTCGTGGTGTTGCATATATAAATAAATTAGCGATACCCGACAGATGATGTTCGGGGTCACCCTGATCCACATTTCGGTCGATATCTCGAAAACGCCTTCACATATACAACTAGGGGCCACTCCCTTTTAAAACCCTCATTAAAACCTTTAATTTGGTACCCATATCGTACAACACACATTTTGTAGTCACCCCTGGTCCACCTTTATGTCGATATCCTGAAATTGCGTCCACCTGTAGAACTATGGCGCACTCCCTTTTAAAATACTCTTTAATACTTTTCATTTGAAACCAATGTCATACAAACACATTCCAGGGTTACCCTAGGTTTATTTTGCTAAATGGTTATTTTCCCTTATTTTGTCTCCAAAGCTCTCAGCTGAGTATGTAATGTTCGGTTACACCCGAACTTAGCCTTCCTTACTTGTTTTCATTTACTCTTTACCATATTCGTACAGCTGTTGCTTATTCACTAATACGTGCATGGATGTGGGTTAACCCCCTAAATACGAAGAACCTGTTTTCAATACAGTAAAAAACATAAAAATGTATGTACCTATTGCATGAGCGTAGTTAGTATCTTCTTGTGTCTAGGCTGAGCTCAGGCCAAGGGGGTCGCTGCTGGCGGACAGTGAACGGCCTAGTAATTAGGTTAGCTGCGAATATCAAATAAGCAGCCCTCGACCAAGAGCGGCTGGTGAGGAGGGTTTGGCTTAAAAGGCGTAAAGCACCCTGAGAACCTCCAGTGGCAGAGCGAGTAGATGCCGCCCTGAATTAAGCATCCACAGCCTAGTACGGGGTTGCTTCGAGGGAATACCTACCCAAGATAGGGAGGCAACTATACGACGTGGGATACACTCAGGAAGGTAAAGAGGTAAATTATTTGTAAATTTAAGGTTATTGTCACATTAAGACTGAGCCCAGTAAGGTCTTAATTAAGGTATACTGGAATCAACGACTCGGATATGTTTGTTGAGGGCTGGCAAATGTGGCATTCGGAAATCTCAGTACACGGCTTGACACACCGTCGAAATTATTTTCCGGTTAATGTCCCATTCGTCTCCGTCCCGTTAAAACCTTGGCAGGCCTTGGGGTACGTTCAAAGTCCGTCATCATTAAGTTGGTGGTGCAGGTTCGGTTGAGATCCTCCCGATTAATACTGATCTGGCTCTGAACGCAGTCTTCATGAGGGACTGCGTCAACCTTCACGTGGCCTCCCTGCCCCGCATAGACAACCACGGGATCTATATAGGTAACTGCACACTCGGACCAAGATAGCGGCCTCAAGTGGGGACCCAATTAAATAAGTAATGAGCAACAACAATACTAAAATAAAAAACCAAACACAGGAGAATGAAATGGCGTTCAATCCATTTGTAGGAAGGAAGCAAGCTCGCTCTCCAGAAGGGCGTGGCCCATCGGCTGGGGGCCATAACAATTCGTCGCAAGTGGTAACGACACCCAATGGAGCGGAGGCCGAAAGCAAGCAAGGAGCGTTGTCGCCGGGTGCTACACCGAAGCTTTGCAAAAAGAACTCCGACAGCAATGCCCAAACGGGCACACCATTATTAAGTGAGCTAATTAAGCAGGCGTCAGCTGCGTTAAATCAGCAAAACCCCCTTGAGAAAAAAAGTTGACCAAGCTTGGCAAAGCGATTGAGGACTTGATGCAGTTCTTCATAGGGTGTAATAATATACACGCGGAAATCAAGCGCTTGGCCTCCGTAATAAAAGTACTGTACATCGAATCGGCCCTAGAGGTACAGAATTTAGAACATAAATTGCGTGCAAGCGAATGTGCCAAGGATAGAAGTCCATCACCCCCAGGAAAGCGACCGAGGAATAATTCGTACTCGACCAAGGAGAACAACGTGGTAAAACCCACTACTACACTAAAAGACGTCTTGCCAGGGCACGTGTGTGGTCACAAACGACGGCATGAAACGCAAGAGAAGACGGAGCGGAAAGAGGAAACTGCAGCCCAAAAGACGGGAGAGTGGCAGTTAGCTAAAAAGAAGAGCAAGAAAAAAGCACTTAAGGCTAGGCCGGATGCAATCATCATTTCCAAGGCGGGGGATGCGACGTACGCCGACATATTGCGTAAAGTGAGAAGATGCGACGAATTAAAATCCCTGGGTGATGACGTCAAAACGATTAGAAGAACGGCGAAAGGTGAGCTGTTACTAGAGCTGAAAAAATCGCAAGATGGGAAAACAAGCGCGTACCAAGCAGAAATTGAAGCGGTACTAAAGGACTCGGCTAAAGTTATAACAAAGTCTCGAATGGTCACGCTACAGTGCAGAGATCTCGATGAGATTACTACGCCCGAGGAGATTTGCAACGCCCTCCACCAGCAATGCAACATCAAACTTCCAGATGTGGCTGCCATAAAAAGCATACGCACAGGGTACAGTGGCACGAAGTCGGCACTTATAATCCTTACAGCGGATGATGCAAAGGCGGTTCTTAATACGCAAAAAATCCGGGTAGGATGGGTTTCCTGCCGAATTAGAGAGCTCAAGCAAGAGAAACACTGTTATGGGTGCTGGGGCTACGGGCATATAGCTCAGAAATGTAAGGAGACTGTAGATAGGTCTAGCCTATGCAGGAAATGCGGCCAGGAAGGTCATAAGGCTGCAAGTTGCGAAAATGCGCCGAAATGCGCGCTATGTGGGGGACAACAGTCAGCAGGTAGTTTTAAATGCCCACAACGAGAGGGCAGCAAAATGACTGTCTCATGAGGGTATTGCAGCTCAATGTAAACCATTGCGAGGCAGCCCAAGAGCTATTATCCCAAACAGTCTATGAAGGAGGATATGACATAGTGGTACTCTCTGAACAATACAAAAATCGCCAGGAGCAGGGTTGGCTCTCAGATTCAGCAGGGAAAGCCTCAATTTGGGCACCAGGGAAATTTCTCCCACAGGAAATTATGACGCCAACGGTAGCAGGATTCACGTGGGCAAAAATCAACGGTATATACGTCTTCAGTTGCTATGCCCCTCCGAGCATGACCATCGCCGTGTTCGAAGACATGATATACGGGATCACCATTGAAGCACGAGGTAAACACCCGCTTTTAGTGTGTGGAGACTTCAATGCATGGTCAGCTGTGTGGCGAAGTAGACGAACCAACGAAAGAGGGAGAGTTCTCCTCGAAAGCCTTACTTCTTTGAGGCTAGAACTCCTAAATGAACCAGGGATATATACCTTCGATACAGGTACCAGACGATCCATTATAGATCTCACCTTCGCTAGCAGCGAAATAGCAAGACGAGCAAAATGGTCCATAAGCAACGTCTACACACACAGCGACCATAAAGCTATTAGCGTAGAGCTTCTCGAAACTCCACGAACGGTAGCAGGAAGACATCGACAAAGTAGGAAATAGAAACAGCACCTTTTCGACCCACAAATATTTCGCATTATCTGGAAGGACGCCATAGTACGAGAATCGCATGCGGAAGACCAGTCGGTTCAAATCACTAAGTTGCTATGTATGGCATGTGATGCTGCCATGCCCAGAAGTCGCGGAAAAGCACAGCGCACTCCGGTATATTGGTGGAATGAGGAAATTGCGGAAGAGCGTAGAAAATGTCACAAAGCACGAAGAATAGCGAAGAGGGCACGTTCATCACCACGATATGCGGAGCTACAAAGCACCTATATCGCACAAAGAAAGGCACTTAAAAATTCCATAAAAAAGAGCAAGAAGTTATGCTTTAGGGAACTGCTGGATAATGTCGACCTAGATCCTTAGGGATCAGCCTACAGAACTGTGATGGCCAAAGTTAAAGGACCGATATCACAGCAACCTATGTGCCCGATACTGATGAATATTATTGTTGAAACACTTTTCCCGGCGCAAGTTCGCTGGACTTATCCAAGCGAGGATCTAGAAAGTACGGAAATTCCGCAAATTACAGAGAAAGAGGTGCTGGACGCTGCAAAAAGAGTTGCTGATGACAACTCCCCAGGACCCGACAAAGTTCCAAACATAGCCCTTAAATCCGCGATCACAACTAGGGCTACATTATTTACTGATCTTTTTAATGCCTGTATGCAAGAAGGCGTATTCCCTCGCCCTTGGAAATGACAAAGACTTGTCCTATTGCTGAAACGTGATAAACAGCCGAACCAACCATCCTCATATACGCCACATTGTATGCTGGATTCCCTAGGGAAGATTTTCGAGCGTATAATTAGTGAGCGCCTACAGCTGACTCTAGAAAGACCAGGTGGCTTATCGAATAGTCAATATGGCTTTCGCAAATCAAGATCCACCGTAGATGCAATACAACCAGTCGTCAATATAGCTAGAGAAGCTATATCTGGAGGCCAAAATAAAAGGAAGTTCTGTGCACTGATTATGTTGGACATCAAGAATGCTTTTAACATTGCGAACTGGATGCAGATAATGGCAGCGCTGCAAAGCTTCGGCACTCCAGCTTACTTACGCAGAATTATAGGTAGCTATCTTAAAGAGAGAGTATTTCTTTTTGACACGGATCAAGGAGCAAAAGAGTACAAAATCACAGGAGGCGTCCCACAGGGATCTGTTCTCGGTCCAACACTTTGGAATGTAATGTATGACGGGGTGCTAAAGACTGATCTACCAGAAAACACGCAAATTGTGGGATATGCTGATGATATTGCAGTGGTAGTAGTGGCCAAGAAACTGGACCTGCTTCAAGCATTATGTAATGACGCCGTAGCAAGAATAAAGGAATGGCTGACCAATACGGGACTGGAGTTGGCTAGCCAAAAGACGGAAGTAGTATTAGTAAGCTCCAAACGGTCGGCGAACGAGTTAGTCTTAACTGTCGTGGATCATCAAATCATCTCAAAGGATTCCTTAAAATACTTAGGAGTGCACATTGACTCTAAGTTAACTTTCAAAGAGCACTTCAGAGCGGTGGGGGAGAAAATTACCAAAGTTAGTGGATCACTTATGCGAAAAATGCCTAACATGGTGGTCCGAGCGAAGCTACACGTCAGCTATTGTCCACAGTAACCAGCTCAATAATACTATACGCAGCACCAGTGTGGTATGGATCTAAACAGACCCATCAAAAATATATATTAGCAGCGTAGCGACTTGCTTCTTTAAGAATAGCAAGTGCTTATCGGACGGTGTCCGACGACGCGATCTTGGTTCTAACGCGGAAAATCCCAGTGGACTTACTGGCAAGCGAAATGGCCGATCTGTATAACACTAATATCGAGCGACCATCTGAAGAAGACAAGAAAGGGGCAAGGACACAAACAATAGCTAAGTGGCAAGAACGGTGGGAGGCCTCGAGTAAAGGGCGTTGGACTTTCACACTAGTTTGGAACGTAGCTCAATGGAATGAGCGGAAGCACGGCGAACTGAACTACCATCTCACGCAGATAATGAGTGGACATGGCGGTTTCAAAGAGTATTTATGGAAGCGTAGGATAGAGGAAGATCCTCATTGCCCAATGTGTACCACGGAGTTAGAAAACGCAGAACACGTCATGTTCCACTGCCCCCGTTTCCACGAGGAAAAACTCATCTTGCATGGAGTCTTTGGGGAGGAACGTACCACGAGAAATTTAGTATCACATATGTGCAACAGGAAAGAGTGCTGGACTGCAGTGAGCAAAATGGCATTTATAGTAATGACACGCCTGATGGATGCTGAGAGGGAGCGCAGAGAAATGCGCATGCGAAGCAGTGGCGATTAAATGGACACTCAGAGCAAATAGCGGGAACCTGGACGCAGGGACAACAGTAGGCTCTTAAAAAATGAGAAATATGGAACGCCACCCTGAAGTAATGCGAAAGTGGTGCCGGGGTGGGCGATTCCAGAACGGGGCTGCTTTTTTAGTCTACGGACACACGGTTGCTGCGACGGCAGCAATTATGGTGCATTAGGCATTTTCAGCCTCCCCGCAAAAAAAAAAAAAACAAAAAAAAAAATAAAGTATTTTCTTGTGTGTGTACGTACGTGAATCGCAATGCCTAAAGTAGTGTTGAGTATTAAAGACAAAGTTAATGCCATTGAAATTCATAAGAAAGATAAACTACGTGTACGAGAGTTGGCAAAGGAATGTAAGATCAGCAAAACGCAAGCTGCTATTATTATCAAAAACAAAGATCAAATTTTAAGTTTGTGGGACACTGACGTCAACCTGTAGAGAAAAAGGAGTCTGCTGAAGCCCAAAGGCCTTAATATTAATAAATTGTGCTACGAATGGTTTGTGAAGGCTCGAAATAAAAGCATTCCTCTGTCAGGCACACTTATAAGGAGCAAAGCTAAAGAAATTGCAGTGAGACTCAATTACGACGATTTTAGTGCATCATCCGGCTGGCTGAAAAGGTTCAAAAAACGTCACAACATAACTTTGCGTACAATTATTTTGAATATTTTGTACACAAAACTTTATTCTTTAATTTATGAACAAAGCTTTATGAACCTCCTAACTCAGTCTTATTTGTATGTATTAATATTCTTGTTTTGGAAATAAAACTGTTTAACATTCATCAATAATACTTTTCTCATAAGCGGACACCTCTCCTGAGCGGACAAATTTGGTAGTCTCTTAGGTGTCCGTTTAAGAGAGAGTACACTATACTCATAAAACTATCAACTATATATATATATATATATATATATATATATTCATATATATACTCTTAAAAATATCTTATACATATTTATACCAGTTGACTGTGCCTTGGTTTTGAGCACATTAATATCATTATTGTGTTGATGGTAGTACTAATAATAATTTTGAAATTTACAAAAACTGAAAACAAAAGGACAAAAATAAAACCTTATGACAGTATAAGCACCGGTGAGACAAAAAATGTTTATACCCAACTGTATGTCTAAAAAATAGCTCACTTAGACCAATATGTTTTAAGCAAATTGAAGTTGAGAAATGGATCTCATGCAAAAAAAAATGGAGACAATCATTTGATGCCAGTTTTTTATCCGTAGTGTCTTTTCTGGCAGAATTTACATTGTACAGCTGGGTATAATAAAGACAGTAACAGAAACTCGTCTGCATTGTCACACATCTTGACACAGTCATTCGACAGATAGGTTCCTTATTTGTGTGTGTGCGCTCACAAAATATATTTTTGTACGTGCGTGCCAATCATTTGCACGAGTAGGTATTCAGATATACTATGGCTTCAGACTCCACGTGGTATGAGCAACATTTATTAAAATCTCATTAAGGCTGCCCACGTAACCAATGCTATACTTATTTGCCAACTACCCACCCACTCACGTAATCCGTCCATCAATTTTGACAGACTTTAAGACTTTTGAAAATTTTATAGCTATCGATTTGAAATTCTTCGCATGCTGATGCTGGTGATGAAGGTCTTGTGAAAATTGTGTAACTGGTAAAGAAATTCAATATCTATGTATGTATGTAATAGTTAAAGTAATTCGTAATACGAATGTCGATAGTAACGAAAGAAAAAACAATATAGTGTATACTAAGGCCTTTGTATGTATTTGGTCGTGCCTGAATATGTCTGCGTGTTTGTGAGTTAGTGCTACAAAGTATTACTCTGGACTGATTTTTATGCACATATGCATGTGACACGTGCAAATCATTAGTTGTTCGTGTTAGGCAATAGTCGCACCTACTTTGATATCACATAAAAATAGTTTATTGTACACATATAGAAGATATATCTACGTATGTCAATCTTATTGTAGTGTTCTCTTTTTGTAACTGTAATTGTTACTGATGACAAAACATTGATTACTGAGCTAGTATTACTTTATAACTACATACATACATGTATAAGTTAATTTGTGGTTTTAGATATATGCAGTCATGCGGGCGAATTGTGGCTGAATGAGATTGCATATGTTGTGTATGCGAATATCAGAATAAGAAGAAGTGGAAATAGTTATTTTCCCGCTAATTACCATTATTTGCTTTGTTAAAGCCTATCATAACGAATTAATTAGGGCGACCGAGAGTGAATTGTATGGCTGCTGCTTATTCACATTTTGGTAAATAAAATTAACTCTGTAAGAAGGATTAACCAAATTTAATTTTTTAAGGGTTAGGATCTGATTTATCCCTTTATTTGTAAAAAAAGAAAGGTTTATAAAGCTCTTTATATTGGAGATTCGAAATATAATTTTATATAGCTTTATAAACTATTTTATTCTTTTATGAATATGGGGGCACATATAAATGTGGTTTAAAGCTCTTTAATTTAAATTTACCAGAGCTGAAAATTAAAGCAAATGTTAACGGATTCTTTAAACAACTTCAAAGCTATGCAGTTAAGTTTATGTAACTAAAGTCCGAAAAATTAAGCTTTTATTGCAGTGTTGAAGACGGTTATTCGATTGATAAAAAGGTTTATATCCTACTAAAGACTGATATGAAGGGAGGTGGCTGCGGTGTTAATATTAAACACAGAATTCAGAACACAGTTCACCAAAATGATTACATCGAACCCCGCAGAGGCCACAAATGTAATAAACAATGTACATCTCTTTATCAAATAAAAGGAATCCCAGAGTACCACAACCCTCAGTGCTGGGTAATTTCTACAAGTGCGCGATGCTCCCGGCAGACTGTATAACGGGCTACATTTGAACGGTAGCTAACCACACTAAACCGACTTTGAAATTACAGAAGGCTCACAATAATATAGGACTGCTATGGCATAAAGTTCCTCTTCACATTCCATACATTACTGCTGGGATCACTTTATCCGGCACGTGCCCTTATAGCGCATATGAGAAAAAGATTTATAGAGATGAAAATCATGAGGGGAGAGGTAGGTAGAACAGAGTCGAAAGTCATGAATGAAGACAGCGTTCAAAGCGATGAGCCTTACCAAAAGACCGATTGAAAGCTTAAGTCAGTGAGCTGGGTGAGGGTGCAATAACTGTAAAATGGAGTGTATAACAAGTCACAATAAGTCCACACGAACAAGAATCTTATCGTCATAGATCTTTCGAAAGGTGAAGATCTGCTCTTAGGGAGCTCATTGATGCCATGATTAGGAAAATGTGAGACAAAGATACTTAAACTCAGTGGGGTGATAAAGTCGGGTTAAAATGGTGGATACAGTTCTTATTCCCAAGATAACGAAAGCCAAGGTATGGATTTTCTGTGCGGTAATGTCGGAGGACGCACTGCACCTGTTGTAGCGATCTAAAGTCGAGGGTCAGCATTATATTCTTCAATTAAGCTAATTCCGGATAATATATTTTGCCCTTATTTTGAAAAAATATTCTGAGCATCAGCACGGGAGCGGCCGCATTTTATTTAATATTAAAAAAAATGCAAGGCGCGATAACCGAGCCAACGCTTTTATTTAATTGTCTGATCAACGCTCTGGTTTGATGAGGAGTGTGATGGCTAGTACCTAGGAACTACCTAATTATTTTCTAGCTTTTAGTATTATTAATACTTAATTCAAATACTGTTTTCAATAAAACCGTTTAACTAAATTTTTTTTTTTTTATTATTATTTTTTTTCAAGTTTTTAGTCTTTATTTAATTGCCTATTATTTCTCGTTCTATTTATGTTCACTTAGTGACTCATCATTACAACAACTCTTTCCTGACAATTTATTATAATCTAAGTCCTCAATACATAATCCTTCCAAAGACTTCACTCGACTCAGCGTCACGTATACTTATCCCTCCGCGAACTCCAAGGTTTTTGATGTCACTTCCAGCGGATTGTATGTAATATGTGTTCAAATATCGGAGCACAAAATGGATTTTTTTGAACATCTCGATCCTTGCGCCACCTACCCGTATTTTTTATACTCAGTTGAGCAGAGCTCACAGAGTATATTAAGTTTGATTGGATAACGGTTGGTTGTACATATATAAAGGAATCGAGATAGATATAGACTTTCATATATCAAAATAATCAGGATCGAAAAAAAATTTGATTGAGCCATGTCCGTCCGTCCGTCCGTCCGTCCGTCCGTCCGTCCGTCCGTCCGTTAACACGATAACTTGAGTAAATTTTGAGGTATCTTAATGAAATTTGGTATGTAGGTTCCTGAGCACTCATCTCAGATCGCTATTTAAAATGAACGATATCGGACTATAACCACGCCCACTTTTTCGATATCGAAAATTTCGAAAAACCGAAAAAGTGCGATAACTCATTACAAAAGACAGATAAAGCGACGAAACTTAGTAGATGGGTTGACGTTATGACGCAGAATAGAAAATTAGTAAGATTTTGGACAATGGGCGTGGCACCGCCCACTTTTACAAGAAGGTAATTTAAAAGTTTTGGAAGCTGTAATTTGGCAGTCGTTGAAGATATCATGATGAAATTTGGCAGGAACGTTACTACTACTACTCTATATGTGCTAAATAAAAATTAGCAAAATTGGATGAAGAACACGCCCACTTTTTAAAAAAAAATTTTTTTAAATTCAAATTTTAACAAAAAATTTAATATCTTTACTGTATATAAGTAAATTAAGTCAAAATTCAACTCCAGTAATGATATGATGCAACAAAATACAAAAATAAAAGAAAATTTCAAAATGGGCGTGGCTCCGACCATTTTCATTTAGTTTGTCTAGAATACTTTTATTGCCATAAGTCGAACAAAAATTTACCAATCCTTCTCAAATTTGGTAAGAGCATAGATTCTATGACGGTTACTGTTCTCTGTGAAAATGGGCGAAATCGGTGGAAGCCACGCCCAGTTTTTATACACAGTCCACCGTCTGTCCTTCCGCTCGGCCATTAACACAATAACTTGAGCAAAATCCGATATATCTTTACTAAACTTAGCCCACGTACTTACCTGAGCTCACTTTTTCTTGGTATAAAAAATGGGCGAAATCTGACCATAACCACGCCCACTTTATCGATATCGAAAATTACGACAAATGAAAAAAATGCCATAATTCTATACCAAATACGAAAAAAGTGATGAAACATGGTAACTGGATTGGTTTATTGACACAAAATATAACTTTAGAAAAAACTTTGTAAAATGGGTGTGACACCTACCATATTAAGTAGAAGAAAATGAAAAAGTTCTACAAGGCGAAATCAACAGCCCTTGGAATCTTGGCAGGAATACTGTTAGTGGTATTGCATATATAAATAAATTAGCAGTACCCGACAGATGATTTTCTGGATCACCTGGTCCACATTTTGGTCGATATCGCGAAAATGCCTTCACATATACATCTAAGGGCCACTCGCTTTTAAAACACTCATTAATACCTTTAATTTGATATCCATATCGTACAAAAACATACCAGAGTCACCCCTGTCCCACCCTAATGGCGATATCTCGAAAAGGCGTCCACCTATAGACCTAATGCCCCCTCCCTCTTAAAATGCTCAGTAACACCTTTCGTTTGATACCCATATCGTACAAACATTCTAGAGTCACCCCTGGCCCACCCTAATGGCGATATCTCGAAAAGGCGTCCACCTATAGACCTAGTGTCCACTCCCTCTTAAAATGCTCAGTAACACCTTTCGTTTGATACCCATATCGTACAAACATTCTAGAGTCACCCCTGGCCCACCCTAATGGCGATATCTCGAAAAGGCGTCCACCTATAGACCTAATGCCCACTCCTTCTTAAAATGCTCAGTAACAGCTTTCGTTTGATACCCATATCGTACAAACATTCTAGAGTCATACCTGGCCCACCCTAATGGCGATATTTCGAAAAGGCGTCCACCTATAGAACTAAGGATTACTCCCTTTTAAAATACTCATTACCACCTTTCATTTGATACCCATATCGTACAAACACATTCTAGAGTCACCCTGGCCCACCCTAATGGCGATATCTCGAAAAGGCGTCCACCTATAGACCTAATGTCCACTCCCTCTTAAAATGCTCAGTAACACCTTTCGTTTGATACCCATATCGTACAAACATTCTAGAGTCACCCCTGGCCCACCCTAATGGCGATATCTCGAAAAGGCGTCCACCTATAGACCTAATGTCCACTCCTTCTTAAAATGCTCAGTAACACCTTTCGTTTGATACCCATATCGTACAAACATTCTAGAGTCACCCCTGTCCCACCCTAATGGCGATATCTCGAAAAGGCGTCCACCTATAGACCTAATGTCCACTCCCTCTTAAAATGCTCAGTAACACCTTTCGTTTGATACCCATATCGTACAAACATTCTAGAGTCACACCTGGCCCACCCTAATGGCGATATCTCGAAAAGGCGTCCACCTATACAACTAAGGATTACTCCCTTTTAAAATACTCATTACCACCTTTCATTTGATACCCATATCGTACAAACACATTCTAGAGTCACCCTGGCCCACCCTAATGGCGATATCTCGAAAGGGCGTCCACATATAGACCTAATGCCCACTCTCTCTTAAAATGCTCAGTAACACCTTTCGTTTGATACCCATACCGTACAAACATTCTAGAGTCACCCTTGGTCCAGCTTTATGGCGATATCTCGAAAAGGCGTCCACCTATAGAACTAAGGATTACTCCCTTTTAAAATACTCATTACCACCTTTCATTTGATACCCATATCGTACAAACACATTCTAGAGTCACCCTGGCCCACCCTAATGGCGATATCTCGAAAAGGCGTCCACCTATAGACCTAATGCCCACTCCCTCTTAAAATGCTCAGTAACACCTTTCGTTTGATACCCATATCGTACAAACATTCTAGAGTCACCCTTGGTCCACCTTCATGGCGATATCTCAAAAAGGCGTCCACCTATAGAACTAAGGATTACTCCCTTTTAAAATACTCCTTACCACCTTTCATTTGATACCCATATCGTACAAACACATTCTAGAGTCACCCCTGGCCCACCCTAATGGCGATATCTCGAAAAGGCGTCCACCTATAGACCTAATGCCCACTCCCTCTTAAAATGCTCAGTAACACCTTTCGTTTGATACGCATATCGTACAAACATTCTAGAGTCACCCCTGGCCCACCCTAATGGCGATATCTCGAAAGGGCGTCCACCTATAGACCTAATGCCCACTCCCTCTTAAAATGCTCAGTAACACCTTTCGTTTGATGCACATATCGTACAAACACATTCTAGAGTCACCCCTGGCTCACCCTAATGACGATATCTCGAAAAGGCGTCCACCTATAGACCTCATGCCCACTCCCTCTTAAAATGCTCAGTAACACCTTTCGTTTGATACCCATACCGTACAAACATTCTAGAGTCACCCCTGGCCCACCCTAATGGCGATATCTCGAAAAGGCGTCCACCTACAGACCTAATGCCCACTCCCTCTTAAAATGCTCAGTAACACCTTTCATTTGATTCCCATATCGTACAAACACATTCTAGAGTCACCCTTGGTCCACCTTCATGGCGATATCTCAAAAAGGCGTCCACCTATAGAACTAAGGATTACTCCCTTTTAAAATACTCCTTACCACCTTTCATTTGATACCCATATCGTACAAACACATTATAGAATCACCCCTGGTCCACCTTAATGGGGACATCTCGAAAAGGCGTCCACCGATAGACCTAAGGCCCACTCCCTCTTAAAATGCTCAGTAACACCTTTCATTTGATACCCATATCGTACAAACAAATTCTAGAGTCAGCCCTGGTCTACCTTTATGGCGATATCCCTAAATGGCGTTCATCCATAGAACTATGGCCTACTCTCTCTTAAAATACTCTTTAATACCTTTCATTTGATACACATGTTATACAACCACATTCCAGGGTTACCCCAGATTGATTTTCCTTATTTTGTCTCCATAGCTATCAACTGAGTATGTTATGTTCGGTTACACCCGAACTTAGCCTTCCTTACTTGTTTCTTCTTGTTGTTGCATTGTCATCGGGTTCTGAACTATATTCAAAATGTCAACCTTGTACCTTATCAGGAAGTTCATTAAATTTCAATTATAAAATTCTATTCGCTCGCTACCCAGAGTCAAGCTAAATAAAACCATTTAAAAACGTTAACATTACCGTGTCTGTGTGGTTGCTAAGACTAAGCCAACAGAACCTTACCCTCGTCCTTGATAGATGTTTTTGGTGCCATCATCGAAACAAGCTACGGTACAAATTCTCGACCTGTGAGCACATTCTTTCTATGTGTCGTTCACACGGACCGGCAAGTTAAAGTAAAATGGTATGCATGGCATAAGCGTTTCTGTTATTTACAACTGTCCTATAGGTGCCCATATTTAAGCCTAGTACGTATTTTCCAGAACCGCCCAACTGTGATTTTCTTATCTTTGTACCTCTACATCCCTTCATACCATACAGTCCCTGTCACTTGCTCACCATCATTAACATTAATAATAATAAAAACAGCATGATTATCACCAAGTATTAATGTAGAGTGTCATAAATGTTATCGTTGCTGTCACTTCACTGACATTGCATATTAGAGAATTTGTCACCAAAGGCAACGGGACGACATCATAACGAAACAAGAGTTTGAAAAATTCCATGAAGTTTGTTTTTTTTTTTTTATATGCAAGAGAGTATGAAGGAATAGCGTAAGATCCGTGACCGTTTTAGTGAAAAAGACGGTATATACTAAAGAAACTATCTGCACGTGAAATGAAAAACACTGAACAGAATGCAAACGCATCAAAGATAAATAGACATTGAGGCCAAACTTTGTTTCAGTTCAACTATTTTTTATAATTCGCTTATTCATTATACTTTTCTGAGCAGAGCTCACAGAGTATATTAATTTTGTTCGCATAACGGTACCCCGCAACGGCATAAACTAATCGAGATAGATATAGATTTCTATATATCAAAATGATCTGAGTTAAAAAAGAAATGCATTTAGCCATGTCCGTCCGTCTGTCTGTCCGTCCGTCCGTCTGTCCGTCCGTCCATCCGTCTGTCCGTCCGTCCGAAAATGCGATAATTCATTACCAAAGACGGATAAAGCGATCAAACTTGGTAGGTGAGTTGAACTTATGACGCATAATAGAAAACTAGTAAAATTATGGACAATGGGCGTGGCACCGCCCACTTTTAAAAGAAGGTAATTTAGAAGTTTTGCAAGCTGTAATTTGGTAGTCGTTGAAGATATCATGATGAAATTTGGCAGGAACGTTACTCTTGTTAATATATGTCTGCTTAATAAAAATTAGCAAAATCGGAGAACGACCACACCCACTTTTTAAATTTTTCTTTTTTTTTAATTCAAATTTTAAAAGAAAAGTTAATATCTTTACAGTATATAAGTAAATTATGTCAACATTCAACTTTAGTAATGATATGGTGCAACAAAATACAAAAATAAAAAAAAATTTCAAAATGGGCGTGGCTCCGCCCTTTTTCATTTAATTTGTCTACTATACTTTTAATGCCATAAGTCGAACAAAAAATAGACTAATCCCTGTGCAATTTGGAATGAGCAAAGCTTCAATGACGATAATTTTGTTCTGTGAAAATGGGCGAAATCGGTCGAAGCCGCGGCCAGTTTTTATACACTGTCGAACGTCTGTTCTTCCGCTCGGTCGCTAACACGATAACTTGAGCAAAAATCGATATATCTTTACTTAACTCAGTTCACGTACTTATCTGTACTTACTTTATCTTGGTATTAAAAATGGGCGAAATCCGACTATGACCACGCCCACTTTTTCGATATCGAAAGTTACGAAAAAAGAAAAAAAACTGCCATAATTCTACACCAAATACGAAAAAGCGGATGAAACATGGTGATTGGATTGGTTTTTTGACGTAAAATATAACTTGAAAAAAACAAAATTTTTAAAATGGGTGTGACACCTACCATATTAAGTAGAAGAAAATGAAAAAGTTCTGCAGGCCGGAACTAAAAGCCCTTGGAATCATTGCAGGAAAACTGTTCATGGTATTACATATATAAATAAATTAGCGGTACCCCAATGATGATGTTCTGGGTCACACTGGTCCACATTTTGGCCGATATCTCGAAAACGCTTTCACAAATAAAACTAAGGCCAACTCACTTTTAAAAATATCATCAATATCTTTAATTTGATACCCATATCGTACAAATTCATTCTGGAATCACCCCTGATCCACCTTTAAAATACTCATTACGACCTTTTCATTTGATACCCATATCGTACAAACAAATTCTAGAGTCACCCCTGGTCCACCTCTATGGCGATGTCTCGAAAAGACGTCCACCTGTAGAACGAAGGCCCGCTCCCTTTTAAAATACTCATTAGCACCTTTCATTTGATACCCATGTCATATAAACACATTCCAGGGTTACCCTAGGTTCATTTTCTTACATGGTGATTTTCCCTCATTTGACAAATGATGAAGGAAAATAGTTCCAATAAACGTCACCCTTTTTCTACAATTTGGTCGATATTTCCCAAATGTATGTGATATGGAATTAAAAACCACTTATAAACCATCTACGAAACCCTACCAAACCAACGCAGCTAAGTTCTCAGCTGAGTATGTAAGTTCGGTTACAACCGAACTAAGCCTTCCTTACTTGTTTTATTTTATTATTCTTTTCATTTTATGTAACTGTAGGGTGGTCCTTGTAAATCAAATTTACGTTTTTTTCCAGTATCGCCTACTCAAACGGTATTACCAATCTCAAAAATACCACATATGAATTTTGGTCCCGGTTGAACACGGTAAAGCATGTAACACAGGGTCAAAGTTAAGATTTTTCCATGAAGACTAGAGCTTAAGAATTCTCGAATTTCTTCTAGAAAAGATTCTTGCGATTCTCGGTTTCTCGCAAGATTCTCGAATCTGGAAATACCCGTACAGCTCGTGAGCTTCTCGACATTCCATTTTACGTCTGCACTGGCAGTTTTATATATGTCGAGCTTACGATTTTTTCTGGAGTGCAAGCGAAAATTTCCACAAAACCACATATATAAATTCCTAAACACATGGATTGCAACTATACAGCGACTGACTTGAATGGGATCGTTAGCCCTTTCGGCGACTAAAAAAATTCATCTAATATCCAAAATCGAATTTCGGTATTACATAAAAAAAAAAATAATTTAATTTTTTTAAGCGCCAAAAAAAATGTTACCTTTGACCACTGTCCGACGCCTTTTAACCGTGTTAAATCGGTACGAAAGTTCAAATGTGATATCTCTGACCTTGCTATGAGCGCTTGAGGGATTGGGCCTTGAAAAAACTCAAACTTGATTTATAAGGACCACCATAATGATATGCAGGTTTTGACTCCGAGCTATTCGAAACAAAACTAGGCTTCAGACTAAACCTTGTGGTATTTTATAATAACTTTACCTTGATTTTGAAGGAGATCAATCTAGCAAACTGAACTAAATTGCAAAGATACAATGACATTTATTTGGCTTCTGCAAAACCGGGCTTCTTTTTCTGGTTGACTTGGGGTGGCATTTTAAATTGCGGTATCTACAAGGCCGATCGAAATTTCCGCTAAAACATTGCCGACACTACTTTGCTAAGTTTCATTGTGAATATCTAAGGGCATTGTTTTGTTGTCATTAGGTTGATATTCAACCGGACACGATCTTTCAAGGATTGTCATCAAAAACATAAAACAGAATTTTTGTAAAATTAGCAGTTCTTACAGTGTTGAGACCATTGAAAAGTTACTGTTACGACATAGGCAATTGTTGGTGTGGTTTTACCGATGTGCTGTTACCGATTTTGGTTGTCATTTTCCGAATATACGTAGATCCGCTATGTTCCGGTAACAAGCACCATTGAGGTACAAGCCTGCCCATCTCGGAAGCGATTAATATGACCACATCAGACCCTCTTAGCCATAATGCCCTTTAGTTGTGGTAGAATCCCAACATAATACTTACCGAGATATAACATTTTCTGCATGCGAGACGCTGTTTAACATTGAATATTTACGCCTCGTTTTATAAGAGTTCAGGCGTCATAAGAAGACACAGTTTTGATTGCAGAGTTCTGGCAGGTCTGCAACTTTAGGGGAATATATTGACGTGCGTGACACAAAATCGGTCAGCCAATCGTCGACTGCATATATTTTCTCTTACTTCTACTTCCTGACTGTGAGGGTACTGGGTGAGCACCGATTATTATATTTATAATCCGGTATCGAATTACAAGCACATTGCAAGTCTTATGAAAGAAACGCAAGAAAAATCTTAATAGCTTAAGTTATTCAAACGATTTTTTGTATGAAAAATACATTCTGGTTATTCTGCTGTGAGATTATCGACGGCCCTCACGTACATGATACCATAGGGCATTTCAAGATAGGCGATAATCAAGCCCTGGATATTAAGGCGAAGAACACGCGCTCTGTCTGAAATATCGTTTCATGGGAGCCAGCCAAATATTTAGTAAAAAATCCGAAAAAGAAGAATTTTTGCTAAGGAACGACCAGTCTGAGCTGAGAATGAGCAATTGGAATAAAGTTCTCTCTCAGCGAAAAACTCACGTTTTGGAAAAAAGGTTCGCTCATATTTAGGGTTCGAGCAACAAACTGCTTGATAAAGAGCTCGTAGATGATTTTTATTTTTTATTTTGTAGAAGGAAAAAATGTACTCGGAGAATCTTTTCTTTTGAAAAGCTACCAACATAAACCTAGTTTTCTATGGCCCACGCAATTCTTCGTACCTGGGACCGCATACAGCATTGCTTTGTGTCCGAGTGCGAGCTACATGAAGTCCATGGCTACTTTTCCGCTAGTGGGCTAGGCATACATCTTATCATTTGTTAAGAAGTATATGCCTCACATGTCAGCTAATCATATCCTATCGGTTATTTCAGCGGGTCAGTTTATTTATGACACTGCCCTGGGATAGGCCAGCAAGTATATTTTCTACCCCCCTTTGTTGTTGGGCCAGTGTTCCTATTCGAAGAAAATGTTTTCAGCATTGCCCATGAAGTATTTAGGAAAGTAACCGTGTCCGGTTAAGAATTCAGTTTGTAGAAGGTGACCTCTCCGGTTGGTCACTTTAATCATGAAAATAATTAAGGAATAACTTCCGTGGACTAATTGCCTGCATTACTGCTGCTCCATTGTTACTGCCGTTGTCGAAGTTTCGTTTATTCTTGCACCTCTCTACTAGATTCTATTCCGCTGCCATATAAAGCTTTTCAGTTTTCACCTAGGAGATATTCTGAAATGTTTACCACTGCCGTCGTCGAAGGTTCGATTTTTCTCGCGCTCGGCTAGAAGACATCTCGAAATGTTTACCACAATGATCAAGAGAGCGTATGCATAGGAGCACAGAATCCGAGGCCGACGCGATGCGTCCTTCTAAAAATAAATGTTTGCTATTAATCTACTCAAACTCGCCCTTCACATTTTCTTTGAATGTGCTCCCAAAAAGTCATTTTACCGGTTTCCTTCACCCTCAGATATTTCTTGAGATGCCCGGTTCTACTAGCTGGTCCCAAGGCTTCATGTAGTTGATGCTACGCGTCGGCTGGTTGATTTAAAGATGTGTTAACTCGCAGCTTTATTCTGTTATGGCAACTGTGTGTGACTAATCGCCAGGAAAGGTAACCTTTGACATCCTCAGCTGAAGGAGACTGTCGTAAGCTGTTTTACCAAGGTCGGGATCTAATACCAAACCTTGATCTGGTTCGCCTGTTTTTACGCCTTTCTTTGACCATGAGTGGTTTCTTATGATATATGCCCGCATCTAGCCCTTAAAATTACCAGCAGGTACTGTGGCACCTTGTAAGATAGTTTAAATGCTTCAAGTGGCCCCACCTGGCAGAGTGAAAAGTATTTTTTACTTGTCTCGGTTTTTTTGACTGCGCCTATCACTTCTGGTAGAGGATCTTTTGTTAATTACCTTTTCCGAAAAACATGCTGTCAGTGAGGCAGTCCTCACCCATCCTCCATAGCTTTTTGAATCCCAAGCTCTCTACTGTAAGACACATCCAGTTTGCCGGTGCCTGTCAGTACCAAGAGTTCAGCCTGGTAGTTGCTTTATTTGTATGCCCTGGTAGTCAAGTAATTCCTCACATCCCTCGACCTGACGTTGACAGAGCTTAGCGCTTTGGTAGCCGCATGACTAACTGACTAGATATCACAGCGGCGGATAGCGTCCCATTAACCAAATCCTCTATAGTGGCGATCTCCAGCGACACCGAGCTCATGCAAGAATACTGCACTCTTAACCCTCCCTTCTAGTCAGCGTCAATTTAAGATCACTTAGAAAAACAGTCGAATCCATAAACCAGTTTATATGTATATATTTAATTCTACCCCTTATTTTGAGCTTATGAGTATATGAAATATTCTCATAAACAAATGCATCTAATATTCTCTATTCCCTACTATATAGCTTTGATTACCTTACCAGCTCTACAGGGTCGTGAAATTCAAGCTGTTATATTAAGTAACCTGTACTGGGCTCATTTCAGCAAGTGTGCTCTTACACCCCTGCTCTGTACACCCCTGTGATCTGAGTATATGAGAGTTCATAAAAAATATTTGTAATAAAGTTTGCCATATACAGAGATTAACATGCATGCCCAATTTATGAAAGCCAAGCAGTGAGTAACTGATTTCAAACATATGTAGGTTAGAAGGTAAGTGAGTTTTAATTTTTAGATGTAACATTTATTAGATGTAACATTTTTATGTTCAAAACTCACTTGAATAAATAAAGATTCAAAACTGAAGAAAACGTGATTGCAAATACTACCCAAGGCAAAAACAAAATAATTTTCGCTTAACATTCAACATTTAATGCAATTATTTGTGTGATCGATTGGTTGGTAAATGGGTGTGACAGGCGGTTCGATGAGATGCTATTCATTTTTCAATTGTTATGTCTGAACGTTTGTATTTATTACTCCTTACACATTTGGGTTACGGAAAAATGTAAAACTTTTTATCTCCCTCATCACCCCAATACTTACACAAGTCACTAAACTGCTGTTGCTATTATTGTTGTAATTGTACATCGTCATAAAAATCACTCTAAGCACTCGCACTGAAGATATTTGACGTAAATTCAAAGGACAACCAAAATTTTGCTAACGTCGCAAATGCAAAGCCACATACAAAAATGATATGGAATATATTTTGCTAGTTTATGGCTTTTTTATAACTTTCATGAACATGAAATGGTATATTAACTTTGGTCCGATGTTTGTAACGTTGAGAAATATAGATGATAGACTCACCATTAAGTATAACGAATTAATCAGGGCGACGAACTGAGTTGATGTAGCCATGTCCGTCTCTCCGTCCGTCCGCCTGCTCATCCGTCTGTCTGTTTGAACGCAAACTAGTCCCTCAAATTTTGAGATATCTCAATCAAATTTGGCACAAGTATGTATTTTTGTATTATATTAGACATTTGTAGGATCCGGTAGGATCGGACCTCTATAACATATATCTCCCATACAACCGATCGTTTAGATAAGACGATTTTGGTCATTCCTGCCACAATTTAGAAAGTATAAACGTGAAACTCGGAGATATATATTCTAATATATCATAGAAAATATCCTGAAAAAATCACTTTGATCGGAGCTATATATAGTTATATCCCAGACAACCGATCGTGCAGATAGAAAGATGTTTGTCCATTTCTCCCTTAATTTGGAAAGTATACACGTGAAACTCGGTGATATATATTTTAATATATCATAGAAGATTTTCTGAAAAAATCACTTTGATCGGAGCTATATATATATAGTATATATCCCATACAATCGATCGTTCAGATAGAAATATTTTTGGGAATTTCTCCCTTAATTTCCAATATAAAAACGTTAAACTTGGTGATATTTATTCTAATATATCACAGAAGATTTCATAAAAAAATCATTTCGATCGGAGCAATATATAATATATATCCCATACAACCGATCGTTCAGATAGAAAGATTTTTGGCCATTTCTCACTTAGTTTCCAATATAAAAACTTGAAACTTGTTGATATATATTCTAAAATAACATAAAAGATTTCCTGTAAACATCATTTCGATCGGAGCTATATATAATATATATCCCATACAACCGATCTTTCCGATAAGGGGTTTTTTGCCATTTTTATACCTTTCATGAAAATGAAATGGTATATTAATTTCGTCACGAAACCGAAAATTGTAAGTCCTTAAAGGAAAATAGATAGACCCACCATTAAGTATACCGAAATAATCAGGTTGAAGAGCTGAGTTGATTTAGCCATGTCCGTCTGTCCGTCTGTCCGTCTGTCTGTTTGTATGCAAACTAGTCCCTCAATTTTTGAGATATCTTGATAAAATTTGGTGAGCAGGTGTATTTGGGTGTCCGATTAGACATTTGTCGGAACCGGCCGGATCGGACCACTATATCATATATCCTCCATACAACCGATTTTTCAGAAAAAGAGGATTTTTGTAATATCTTACTCAAGGTAACAGATTGAAGCTTCAAACTTCACCATATAATTTCGTATATTGCACATATTGTTGCCTGAAAAAATTGATGAGATCGGTCGTATATATAGTATATATCCCCCACAACCGATTGTTCAGATAAGAAACTTTTCATAATTGCTGCCCTATTTTAAGAGCTAGAGGCTTCAAATTTCAACGAATGCTTACGTATATAGCATATATTGTTGTCTGAAAAAATCATACAGATCGGTAGTATATATAGTATATATATGGTGGTGTATATAGTATATATATATATTTTCGCAATTTTAGCCCTATTTTAACAGCTAGAAGCTTCAAAATTCACCGAATGCTTACGTATATGGCATATATTGTTGTCTGAAAAAATCATAGAGATCGGTTGTATATATAGTATATATCTCATACAACCGATTGCTCAGATAAGAAAATTTTCGCAATTTCTACCCTATTTTAACAGATATAAGCTTCAAATTTCACAGATTGCTTACTATATACTTTATTGTTGTGTCAAAAAATCATAGAGATCGGTGATATATATAATATATATATGATGGTATATATAGTATATATATATTTTTTTTGCGATTTCGGCCCCATTTTAACAGCTAGAAGCTTCAAATTTCACGAAATGCTTACGTGTATAGTATATATTGTTGTCTGAAAAAATGATTGAGATCGGTGTTATATATAGTATATATCTCATACAACCGATTGTTCAGATAAGAAACTTTTCATAATTGCTGCCCTATTTTAAGAGCCAGAGGCTTCAAATTTCAACGAATGCTTACGTATATAGCATATATTGTTGTCTGAAAAAATCATAGAGATCGGTGGTACATATATTATATACCCCATATAAACTGTATTTTTTTGCCCCTTTTTACGGCTAGAAGCTTCAAAATTCATAAAATTTCATCAAATAGTTACGTTTACGTCATATATTGTTGAAATACGTGATTCGTAGTCATAGTTTTTACACGCAGAAAACAAAAAATCTGAAACTTTGCATCCTCACACAAAGTACCTACCTATTTTTTATTTTATATTTATCTTAAAAATCGTTTAGGTATGTAGATCTGTTCACTATATATTTCTTATCTTATACATCCGATTATTCGGAGATTACGAATGGGATAAGATTATTGTTCATCCCCATTCATGAAAGGTATGAAGTCGTCGGCACAGCCGAAGACAGTCCCGTACTTACTTGTTTGTTATTGCTTTTTTTACCAGCATAAACATGGCTGTCTTACAATTTCCACATTTTGCATCGTTGTTAAAGCTTTGCATTCGTTTTGCGTAATTCATTTTTATTACATGCGATCATAAATTTTAACCATAGACTTAAATAGCATAAAATCAAAAGAAAATCTTTGCTTTATTCCTAGGGTGTTTGTTGTTCTTTGCTCATTTTGTTGTTATTTAATACCCAGATGTTTTGATGGGCGCATAAAAATTAAAATAACAGCTCGAATTATGTCATGCAGCCTCTCTATTGTACTTGTCGAGAAATAATTGTTTGGGAGTAGCATTAAGTTTCTACTTTCACTCGAAAGGTTTTTCCTTGAGAGTCTGTAAATACACTTCCTTATACCGAAATGCTACTTTATGTGAAATAAAAAGGTTTGAATACGTTCACTTGGCTTATGAAAATGTACTGACCGTGAATGTCCCGCTATTCATCAGTTTGACTACGAACTTTTTGTTGTAACCTGTGTCAGTGCTAAGCTTTTCTGATCAATTTAATTTTGTTGCAAGTTTTTCAGCTTCGCAGGTCTCTCAAAGCTAGTTTTAGCGATATTGAAAATGCGTGCTCCAAGCAGAGCTTCCACAGCTAAAATTCAAGCAAGAGTGAAAAAACTAGCATTTCTGGAACTCTTTAAATTTTTTTTATACCAGCTCATAAGTAGGAAGAACTGTCTTTATGTCAACTTTTCCCATGTCGGCAGAATTCTTCGACTGCGGTGGCCCTTCTTAGGGGAGATAAAAACGACATGTCAATGCTCAATAAAACCGTGGGGGGTAGCCTTGCGACATCACTCCACAAAAGATCTTCTGATTGCGTAGTTGCAGGAGTTTTGTTCGGTTGTTGAGTTTTTAGGATCTCTAAAATTTGTTTATTTTTTATACTCAGTTGAGCAGAGCTCACAGAGTATATTAAGTTTGATTGGATAACGGCTGGTTGTACATATATAAAGGAATCGAGATAGATATAGACTTCCATATATCAAAATAATCAGGATCGAAAAAAAATTTGATTGAGCCATGTCCGTCCGTCCGTACGTCCGTTAACACGATAACTTGAGTAAATTTTGAGGTATCTTGATGAAATTTGGTATGTAGGTTCCTGAGCACTCATCTCAGATCGCTATTTAAAATGAACGATATCGGACTATAACCACGCCCACTTTTTCGATATCGAAAATTTCGAAAAACCGAAAAAGTGCGATAATTCATTACAAAAGACCGATACAGCGACGAAACTTGGTAGATGAGTTGAACTTATGACGCAGAATAGAAAATTAGTAAAATTTTGGAGAATGAGCGTGGCACCGCCCACTTTTAAAAGAAGGTAATTTAAAAATTTTGCAAGCTGTAATTTGGCAGTCGTTGAAGATATCATTATGAAATTTGGCAGGAACGTTACTCCTATTACTATATGTACGCTTAATAAAAATTAGCAAAATCGGAGGAGGACCACGCCCACTTTAAAAAAAAAAATTTTTTTTAAGTAATATTTTAACAAAAAATTTAATATCTTTACAGTATATAAGTAAATTATGTCAACATTCAACTCCAGTAATGATATGGTGCAACAAAATACAAAAATAAAAGAAAATTTCAAAATGGGCTTGGCTCCGCCCTTTTTCATTTAATTTGTCTAGGATACTTTTAACGCCATAAGTCGAACAAAAATTAACCAATCCTTTTGAAATTTGGTAGTAACATAGATTTTATGACGTTAACTGTTTTCTGTGAAAATGGGCGAAATCGGTTGATGCTACGCCCAGTTTTTATACACAGTCGTCCGTCTGTCCTTCCGCATGGCCGTTAACACGATAACTTGAGCAAAAATCGACATATCTTTAATGAACTTAGTTCACGTGCTTACTTGAACTTACTTTATCTTGGTATGAAAAATGAACGAAATCCGACTATGACCACGCCCACTTTTTCGATATCGAAAATTTCGAAAAATGAAAAAAATGCCATAATTCTATACCAAATACGAAAAAAGGTATGAAACATGTTAAGGTAATTGGATTGTTTTATTGACGCGAAACATAACTTTAGAAAAAACTTCATAAAATG
The DNA here is from genome assembly GCF_040869045.1 of Eurosta solidaginis. NCBI lineage: Eukaryota > Metazoa > Arthropoda > Insecta > Diptera > Tephritidae > Eurosta > Eurosta solidaginis. Next base: position 261,786,917 of record NC_090320.1, on the reverse strand, counting down.
ATTGTGACACCTACCATATTATGTAGAAGAAATAAAAAACACTTAAAATCTTGGCAGGTATTACATATATAAATAAATTAGCGGTATCCAGCAGATGATGTTCTGGGTCACCCTGGTCCACATTTTGGTCGATATCTGGAAAACGCCTTCACATATACAACTACCACCACTCCCTTTTAAAACTCTCATTAATACCTTTAATTTGATACCCGTATCCTACAAACTCATTCTAGAGTCACCCCTGGTCCACCTTTATGGCGATATCTCGAAAAGGCGTCCACCTATAGAACTAAGGCCCACTCCCTTTTAAAAATACGCATTAACACCTTTCATTTGATACCCATATCGTGCAAACAAAATCTAAAGTCACCCCTGGTCCACCTTTATTGCGATACCTCGAAAAGGCGTCCACCTATATAACTAAGGCCCACTCCCTTTTAAAATACTCATTAACTCCTTTCGTTTGATACCCATATTGAACAAACGAGTTCTAGAGTTACCCCTGGTCCACCTTTATGGCGGTATCTCGAAACGGCGTCCATCTATGGAACTAAGGATTACTGCCTTTTAAAATACTCATTAACTCCTTTCGTTTGATACCACATTCTGTGATAACACATTCTAGAGTCACCCCTGGTCCACCTTTATGGCGATATTTCGAAACGGCGTCCACTTATAGAACTAAGGCCCACTCCCTTTTAAAATACTCATTAACACCTTTCATTTGATGCCCATATTGTGCAAACTCATTCTAGAGTCACCCCTGGTCCACCTTTATGGCGATATTTCGAAACGGCGTCCACTTATAGAACTAAGGATTACTCCCTTTTAAAATACTCATTAACACCTTTCATTTGATGCCCATATTGTGCAAACGCATTCTAGAGTCACCCCTGGGCCACCTTTATGGCGATATTTCGAAACGGCGTCCACTTATAGAACTAAGGATTACTCCCTTTTAAAATACTCATTAACACCTTTCATCTGATGCCCATATTGTGCAAACGCATTCTAGAGTCACCCCTGGTCCACCTTTATGGCGATATCTCGAAACGGCATCCTCCTATAGAACTAAGGCCCACTCCCTTTTAAAATACTCATTAACACCATTCATTTGATGCTCATATCGTACAAACACATTCTAGAGTCAACCCTGATCCGCCTTTATGGCTATATCCCTAAATGGGGTCCACCTATAGAACTATGGCCCACTCCCTCATAAAATACTCTTTAATGCCTTTCATTTGATACACATGTCATACAAGCACATTCCAGGGTTTCCCTCGGTTCATTTTCCTACATGGTTATTTTCCCTTGTGCAGTCACCATAGCTCTCAACTGAGTATGTAATGTTCGGTTACACCCGAACTTAACCTTCCTTACTTGTTTTATCTTAAATTTTATTTAACCTTAAATGAACGAATGAATGCGTGAATGAAAATAAATGCAAATAAATTCAGGCCTGTCAGGATTTCTTCTTAAATGCTACAACCAAAACAATGAAAGAACCACTGCATGTATTTCTTTTTATATAGAGAAAGCATTTAGCGAAAAATTGCGAATCAAAATCTAATGACAATAATAAACCAAATCGTTCAGGCTATTTCTATATGTGGCGGCTTTTAATTTATTTAAGTACCTCTTGAGGATTTTTGCTCCCTATCAAGAGCAGATCAAGACCAACACCTAGATTGAAGAGCCCCTACCTTGCCATTACGACGTGTACGCAAACAATTTTGAGCTGCGTTTCATTATTCAGGTCACAAAAGTGACAGATTTGTGTTTAAAGATTTAACCTCGTCTTCGCTGGTACATTCACTGATACTCTCGTTGTTGTGAGTTTGATCATCTTGGCCCGTCTTTGTCCTGAGCATTCAATCCGGTGTTGCCTAAATGGTTTTGTTTCCCAGTTGCTAATGGTTTTTCTACTGTGTGCCTTAGATTGCTGATATGTCATTGTACTTGGCTATGTAGTCTGCCTGTTTATTTGATGTGATATCCTGGAGCCCATCCTAAAAAAACCTTGTTTTTGGTTAACTCCCAATTACTTGGCATATGCCTTTCTGGTGCCTTCAATTGCCTCGTAGTGATATTTAATTTGAGAATAATTGTATTCTGAAGCCCGCACAGGTTGACTAAGCTGCTTTTATAGTTGCAATTTAATAGAAGATCTCTATTAGATTCATAGCAAGAATGAATGAGAAAATGTTTTTACTCTCTCCACAAACCAAAATCGTTATTACAAACGTTGCATGGGATTGCAGTGCGTGGTGGTTGCGGCCGTATGTCTACCGCTATCCTCTTTTAGGGCCACTAAACGGTCTGGTCCTGCTGTGCACCATAGCAGTTATAGCGGTAAATTACGCTAGAGATGACCGAAAGAACAAAGTCACTCACTTTATTAAAGTAATAAATCAAGTCTGGCGCCAGTCTAACCCCTTTTAGAAAGCTAATTTCACGCGGCCACCGTGGCGTGATGGTAGCGTGCTCCGCCTACCATACCCTGGGTTCACACCCCGGGCAAAGCAACAGCAAAATTTTAGAAATAAGGTTTTGCGATTAGAAGAAAATTTTTCTAAGCGAGGTCGCCCCTCGGCAGTGTTTGGCAAGCGCTCCGGGTGTATTTCTGCCATGAAAGGCTCTCAGTGAAAACTCATCTGCCTCGCAGATGCCGTTCGGAGTCGGCATAAAACATGTGGGACCTACACGGCCAATTTGTAGGGAAAATCAAGAGGAGCACGAAGCAAATTGGAAGAGAAGCTCGGCCTTAGATCTCTTCGGAGGTTATCGCGCCTTACATTTATTTATTTTTTTTAATTTAACGCACGACCTTAAAGAAATCCGCTTCCTTTAAAGCCTACATCTCTTTCTATTTGTTATGGCTGGAAAAAGTATTGAATGTAAAATTCAGATAAAAACATCCGCTAAAAAAACTGGCCTCGCGGTGCTTCAGAGTAATGATAAGGCATCCTAGTTAAAGAGATGACATATGGAATAAAGTTACTGATCAAATAGGTGTCCTTGATCAAAGAGTTTTGCTCTGAATGAAGAATATATAGTGCTAACAAAAGTTTCCTCAAGAAGCAAACAGAAAAGCCTGTCCAAAAACCAGAACCTAAGTAACAAAATAAACTGTCCTCTTCGCAAATATGTGCTATAAGCTTTTCAAACCATATACCAATTGCCGCTTCTTGATTTGATAGCTGTGTCAGTCTTTATAACTGGAGTCTTAGCCTCGGTGGCGCATGACTCGATAACAGTATAAGATCCATCGTCCTTTGCATCCCCCAATTATTCCAGTTGCTATCAGCGGCGAGTCTATTTAGTGACGAGTAACATTGTCTCTAAGCTCGTCTAAACCTGCACCTGACCTGCGACAATTTGCAGCCCTGCGCTTGGTACTACCCCCTTCCCGCTTGGTCAATCATATGCAATTCTCGACAAATATGGAACTCAAGACAATGTATGTATTAAACTTCTGTACTTTTTCGAAAACTAAACAGATCCATTTTTTAATTTAGATATTTTGCGCCACTACTAAATGAGTGAAACTGTTTGCACCTTTAAAATAAAATCTCTGGAGCTTAAACCAAAATTTGTCATTCTATAAACAAAATACTAAGAGTTTGTGATAGATCCCGATATACCTATTTTTCAGCACATCTTGGTTTTTTCTTCTTTATGCTAAGGGAAAGGGAGGTTGAAAACTACTAGAAATTCTTTTCAATCGTTAGGAAACTCAAAAGCGTTTCCATCTACAGCTGCGAATGTGAAGACTACAAGGGCAACTTTTACTCAAATTTCGTCAATTAAATTCTTCATAAATTTATTTTCGATAAAAAAATAAAAAACTTTTAAAAAAATTGCAATTGCATTAAATAAAAACCAATTTGTATGAAAAAAAAAATCCAAAAATTAAAAAAAAAAAAAAATATTACAAACATTTTTAATTTTACAATTTTCTGAATATTTTTGAATATGGCGAATATTAGCAGTCCTACGCATATAGATAATTAACCTAGTATGAGATACAACTGTTCCATATTCGTGAAAAGCCTAGACCTTAGCAGAAATATGCGAACGAGGGAACAGAGAGCACAAAAGCAGCGCTAGCTGAGGAATAACTAATCATTTTTCATTTAAACATGCTATTAGTTGTGAGGCACTACTCCCAAGGTAGTCTAAATAAAGACCATTTGCAGCACTGAATATTGGAGTTATTTATTCGACACTTCAGCGGTTCAAACGTTAGCAGCAGGTGAATAATTATGAGGAAATCCCCAAAATTCGTTACAATATGTAGTTTTGTAGCCCAATCAGTATTAGCCTAAAAACTGGGCCGTCAAAATTCGCATTGATTTTTGACTGCTTTTTTCTTCTGACTTCGAACTTGCAACTGGGTGTATATAAAAGTAATATAATCCAATCTAAAATTTATCGTGCTTCTTTTTCTCTTCTCAATATGAATGCTCCGACAATAACCAACTGTCAGCTTAGAGGACCACATAATCCCTCTACTAAGGCCTTTCACTCAATAGCTAGCCAGGATTTAAAAGAAATTTCAAGAAATCGCTTAAGGTCTGCTGATTGTTGTGCTGCTAACGATTATGACTTTATTTAAAAAAAAAAATTATTACGGTGTATGTGGTATTTTCGGTGAGATTGGTGCTGGTCACACTTTATTTGATTTTTGCCGAGTCTATTAAGAATGTCATTAAACACTTCGGGGTATTTATGAAAGTGGAGGTTTGTTGAAATGATTTTCGTGGTGCCACAAAATAACGATAACATAAATCAAATTAATGTGTTTATTCAGGAGAACCCAAGTAAAGATTCTATTCATATTTATAAATGCGCGTATGTGTGTCTTTTTTTATACTCAGCTGAGCAGAGCTCACAGAGTATATTAATATTGTTCGCTTAACGGCATAAACTAATCGAGATAGATATAGACTTCTATATATCAAAATTATTTGGGCGACAAAAATAAATTCATTTAGCCATGTCCGTCCGTCCGTCTATCCGTCAACATGATAACTTGAGTAAATTTTGGGGTATCTTAACGAAATTTGGTATGTAAGATTCTGGGCACTCATCTCAGATCGCTATTTAAAATGAACGAAATCGGACCATAACCACTCCCACTTTTTCGATATCGAAAATTTCGAAAAACAGAAAAAGTGCGATAATGCATTACCAAAGATGGATAAAGCGATGAAGCTCGGTAGGTTGGTTGGCCGTATGACGCAAAATAGAAAATTAGTAAAATTTTGGACTATGGGCGTGGCACCGCTTACTTTTAAAAGAAGGTAATTTTAAAATTTGGCATGTAGTAATTGGGCAGTAGTTGAAGATATCATGATGAAATGTGGCAGAAATTATCAAAACCGGATGACGAACACGCCCATTAAAAAAAAAAAAAAAATTTAAGTCAAATTTTTACAAAAAAATTGAATATGTTTACAGTATATAAGCAAAGTATGTCAACATTCAACTCCAGTAATGATATGGTGCAAAAAAATACAAAAATAAAATAAATTTTCAAAACGGGCGTGGCTCCGCCCTTTTTCACTTAATTTGTCTAGAATACTATTAGTGCCATAAGTCGAACACAAATCTATCAATCCTTGTAAAATTTGGTATGGGCTTAGATTATAGGACGATAACTGTTTTCTGTGAAAAAGGGCGAAATCGGTTGAAGCCACGTCCAGTTTTTATACATAGTAGACCATCTGTCCTTCCGCCCGGCTGCTAACACGATAACTTGAGCAAACATCGATATATCTTTACTAAATTTCGTTCACGTACTTATCTAAACCCACTTTATTTTGGTATTAAAAATATGGAATTCCAATTATGACCACACCCACTCTTTCGATATCGAAAATTTCGAAAAATGAAAAAAATCCCATACTTTTATACCAAATAAGAAAAAAGGGATGAAACATGGATTGATTTATTGACGCAAAATATAACTTTAGAAAAAACTTTGTAAAATAGGTACGACACCTACCATGTTATGTAGAAGAAAATAAAAAAGTTCTGCAGGGCGAAATCAAAAGCCCTCGGAATCTTGGCAGGAATACTGTTCGTGGTATTACATATATACACAAATTAGCGGTAAACGACAGATGATGTTCTGAGTCACCCAGGTCCACCTTTATGGCGATATCTCGAAATGGCTTCCACCTATAGAACTATGGCCCACTCCCTTTTAAAATACTCTTTAATACCTTTCATTTGACACCCATGTCATGCAAACATATTCCAGGGTTACCCTAGGTTCATTTTCATATTATTTGACAAAGGATGAAGGAAAATCCAAACGTTCAAAAAACGTCACCCTCAATCTACAATTTGGTGGATATTTCCCTAACTTGTGTGATATGGAATTGAAAATCACTTATAAACCATCTACGAAACCAGCGCAGCTTAGCTCTCAGCTGAGTATGTAATGTTCGGTTACATGCGAACTTAGCCTTATTTACTTTTTTTTTTTTGTAGCTTAAGGTCATACTGTCATATTCAAAATGTGTGAATTTTATAACCACAGAAAATTTCAGAAATATTTAGTACAAATATTTATTTGTCTATTTTGAAGAGCTAGGACATTTGGCTGCATTTTTAATTTTATTTTATACCTTTATATTAAGTCGCTTTCATGTTTGTCCCCTCAATTCCATACGAAGTTTTGACCCACGTAAAAGCCTTTTTCGGTAAATTACCGTTGAGCTAGACACTTGATACTTAGAACATAGTTCCGATCTGAGAGGCATTAGAATGCAAGTGAAAACAAGTAAGGAAGGCTAAGTTCGGATGTAACCGAACATTACATACTCAGCTGAGAGCTATGGAGACAAAATAAGGGAAAATGACCATGTAGGAAAATGAACCTAGGGTAACCCTGGAATGTGTTTGTATGAAATGTGTATCAAATGAAAGGTGTTAATGACGGTTTTAAAAGGGAGTGGGCTTCAGTTCTACAGGTGGACGCCTTTTTGAGATATCACCATAAAAGTGGACCAGCGGTAACTCTAGAATTTGTTTATACGATATGTGTATCAAATGAAAGGTGTTAATGAGTACTTTAAAAGGAAGTGAGCCTTAGTCCTATAGGTGGACGCCTTTTCGAGATATCGCCATAAAGGTGGACCAGGTGTGACTCTAGAATTCGTTTATACAATACGGGTATCAAACGAAAGGTAATAATGAGTATTTTAAAAGGGAGTGGGCCTTAGTTCTATAGGTGGACGCCTTTTCGAGATATCACCATAAAGGTGGACCAGCGGTGACTCTAGAATTTGTTTGTACGATATGAGTATCAAACGAAAGGTGCTCATGAGTATTTTAGAAGGGACTGGGCCTTAGTTCTATAGGTGGACGCCTTTTCGAGATATCACCATAAAGGTGGATCAGCGGTGACTCTAGAATTTGTTTATACGATATGGGTATGAAAGGTGATAATGAGTATTTTAAAAGGGAGAGGGGGGGTTAGTTCTATAGGTGGTCGGCTTTTCGAGATATCGCCATAAAGGTGGACAAGGTGTGACTCTAGAATTCGTTTATACAATACGGGTATCAAACGAAAGGTGATAATGAGTATTTTAAAAGGGAGTGGGCCTTAGCTCTATAGGTGGACACCTTTTCGAGATATCGCCATAAAGGTGCACCAGGCGTGACTATAATGTGTTTGTACGATATTGGTATCAAATTAACGGTATTAATGAGGGTTTAAAAGGGAGTGGTGGTAGTTGTATATGTGAAGGCGTTTTCGAGATATCGACCAAAATGAGGACCAGGGTGATCCAGAACATCATCTGTCGGGTACCGCTAATATATTTATATATGTTATACCACAAACAGTATTCCTGTCATGATTCCAAGGGCTTTTGATTGCGCCCTGCAGAATTTTTTTTCATTTTCTTCTACTTAATATGGTAGGTGTCACACCCATTTTACAAAGTTTTTTCTAAAGTTATATTTTGCGTAAATAAACCAATCAAATTACCATGTTTCATCCCTTTTTTCGTATTTAGTATAGAATTATGGCATTTTTTTAATTTTTCGTAATTTTCGATATCGAAAAAGTGGGCGTGGCCTCAGCCGGATTTCGGCCATTTTTTATACCAATACAAAGTGAGTTCAGATAAGTGCGTGAACTAAGTTTAGTAAAGATATATCGATTTTTGCTCAAGTTATCATGCTAACGGCCGAGCGGAAGGACAGACGGCCGACTGTGTATAAAAACTGGGCGTGGATTCAACCGATTTCGGCGTTTTCCACAGAAAACAGTTATCGTCCTAGAATCTAGGCCCCTACCAAAATTCACAAGGATTGGTAAATTTTTGTTCGACTTATGGCATTAAAAGTATCCTATACAAATTAATTGAAAAAGGGCGGAGCCACGCCCATTTTCAAATTTACTTTTATTTTTGTATTTTGCTGCATCATATCATTACTGGAGTTGATTGAATGTTGACATAATTTACTTATACACTGTAAAGGTATTAAATTTTTTGTTAAAATTTTACTTAAAAAAAATTTTTTTTTAAGTGGGCGTGGTCGTTCTCCTATTTTGCTAATTTTTATTAGGCATACATATAGTAATAGGAGTAGCGTTCCTGCCAAATTACATCTTGCAAAACTTTTAAATTATCTTCTTTTAAAAGTGGGCGGTGCCACGCCCATTGTCCACAATTTTACTAATTTTCTATTCTGCTTCATACGATCAACTCGCCTAACAAGCTCCATCGCTTTATCCGTGTTTGGTAATGAATTATCGCACTTTTTCGGTTGTTCGAAATTTTCGATATCGAAAAAGTAGGCGTGGTTATAGTCCGATATCGTTCATTTTAAAGAGCGATATGAGATGTGCCCAGGAACTTACATACAAAATTTCACCAAGATACCTCAAAATTTACTCAATTTATCGTGTTAACGGACGGACGGACTGACGGACGGACGGACATGGCTCAATCAATTTTTTTTTCGATGCTGATGATTTTGATATGTGGCAGTCTATATCTATCTGGATTCCTTTATACCTGCACAACCAACCGTTATGCAATCAAAGTTATTATACCCTGTGAGCTCTGCTCAACTGAGTATAAAAAAAATTCGCTAGATGGCGCACGGATCGAGATATACAGAAAATCAATTTTAAAATGGAAATTTTGCTATCGACTAACTAACTTCTCGGTGATCCAGAGATTTGAAATTGAGCACATAGTTTGCGAGTCGATGGCACTACAATTCGTGGAAAACAAAGTGCCGCCCGGTGGCAGACGAATGGAGATAAACGAAAATCCCCGAAAATGCCTGAAAAATGCAGGGAATCTTGCAATCGATTTTTGAGTAACTTCCCGGAGAGCTGGAATATTGAGCCGTAAGTAAGAACCCGGTGACAATACAGTATTTTATCAAAAAAATTGCGCTAGGTTGCGCATGGATCGAGATATTAGGAAAATTAATTTTAATTTGGGAATCTTTCAATCCATTTTTAACTAACTTGCCGGTTACCTAGAGTTGTACCTTAGCACACAGTTCTGGAGCCCGTTTCAATACAATTTGTAAAAACAAAGTTCCGCTAGATGGTGTGCTAATTGAGATAACTACAAATCCCTGAAAAACGAGGGGAATCTTGCGATCGATTTTTGAGTAACCTGCCGGTGAGCTAGAGACTTGAAAGTTGGGCCGTGGGTCAGAACTTGGTGACAATGCCACATTTGATTAAAAAAATTTCCGCTAGGTGGCGTATGGATCGAGATATTAGCAAAATTAGTTTTAATTTGGGAATCTTTCAATCCATTTTTAACAAACTTCCCGGTTACCTAGAGACTTGTCACTTAGCACAAAGTTCGAGACCCGGTGACAATACAATTTACAGAAAACAAAATTCCGCTAGGTGGAGCGCTAAGTGAGATAACTACAAATCCTAGAAAAATGAGGAGAATCTTGCAATTGATTTTTGAGTAACTTTCGCTAGGTGTCGCATGGATCCAAAAACCAGGAAAATTAATTTTAATTTGGGAATCTTTCAATCCATTTTTAACTAACTTGCCGGTTACCTAGAGTTGTACCTTAGCACACAGTTCTGGAGCCCGTTTCAATACAATTTGTAAAAACAAAGTTCCGCTAGATGGTGTGCTAATTGAGATAACTACAAATCCCTGAAAAACGAGGGGAATCTTGCGATCGATTTTTGAGTAACCTGCCGGTGAGCTAGAGACTTGAAAGTTGGGCCGTGGGTCAGAACTTGGTGACAATGCCACATTTGATTAAAAAAATTTCCGCTAGGTGGCGTATGGATCGAGATATTAGCAAAATTAGTTTTAATTTGGGAATCTTTCAGTCCATTTTTAACAAACTTCCCGGTTACCTAGAGACTTGTAACTTAGCACATATGTCGAGACCCGGTGACAATAAAATATATAGAAAACAGAGTTCCCTAAGGTGGCATACTAGTCAAAATAACTGCAAATCCTTTAAAAAAAAAAGGGGGGTGTGGGATATTGTAGTCGATTTTTGAGTAACTTCCCGATGAGCTATAGACATGAAACTTGGGCCGTTAGTCAGAATCCTGTCACAATGCAATATTTTATCAAAAAAATTCCGCTAGGTGGCGCATGAATCGAATTTGAATTTTGACTAAAAAACTTAAAAAAAAAAGCTCTTGTAAAAGAATTTTGGGATTTAAAATTATAAAGGTAGAGCGCGTGTTTAAAATTTAAATAATCAATTAGTTAATCCCAAGTAAATGGTTTGCCTTGAATTGAAAGATTGCGCTCCACCTTTACAGTTTTAAATCCCAAAATTCTTTTACAAGAGCCATTGTTAAAGTTTTTTAGTCAAAATTCAACAAGACTATGTCTGGATTAAAGGAAAAATTGCCTTCCGTTTTTTGGTCCATATATATAAAGATATTCCTTACAATTTTTTATCATCTTTTTAGTACTCTTTAAATGGAACAAATATTTATAAAATTAAGTGCAAAACTTCATAAAATGTGACAACACTTTACTTCGCACCCATTTCTGGGCTTATTATTAATGTCATATTGCCCTTTTAAACAAACCACATATATTTTACATCATTGGATTTTGTGAAAATGCTTAATTAGCTCTCATCAACAGAGATTAAGAGGTTAGTCTAGGTAAGGTTGCGCATTTGTGTGTTCAAAATCGCCCCCATCTGAATGATGACGACATTGAGATCATCGCATTTAAACGTGCCTTGTATGTATTTTTTTGGTGCCCGTCGTGGTGGGCTGATATCGAGCTCATCTGCCATACCGATGGTTTAAAAAAAATTCTAAACTATGTCGCCCATCGGCAGTGCATTTCTGCAAAGAAAACCTTCTCGGCGAAAATTAGTCTGCTTGTTGGTACCGTTCGGAGATGCCATTAAATATGTAAGTCTCAGTCAGCCAATTTTTAGGAAAAGCATAAATTGGCACCCAGCAAATTAGAAGAAAAACTCGGTCTTGGTCTCCTTGGAGGATATCGGTCCTTGTATAATTTTTTTTTTAGATATTTTTTGAACAACTTATGTCTTGAGAGTATTTTAGTAGCACTTTACCCCGCAAACGCTCCAATCGATGCCGTAAGATCTTAGATTATACTCGTTGTTCGACTGGCCTGGTTTTGATAACACCATCGTTCTGACCTCAGTCTTATCTTCACTCTTCTGCTTTATTGGCCAACCTTCTCTCTTTCGGCGCAAATACGTATATGTTTTATTTTTTTGTGATAACTTATACGACTGGTCTTATAAGAGGCGAAAAGCGGAGGTTAGTCTGGCAGATGCGCTTTACTGTTCAGTTGTTTGAAGTTTACAGTAATTTATTTTAAGAATGTTGGTCTACATTTTCGAGCCATTTGGAAGTATAGACAGGGTGGTGTCTATCAGCTTCCGTTTACTTTCTGGTGGTGCTACGATGTTTGCCACCAACCTGCAATACACCAGCTTAGATAAAATTACGACCAGTTTGTTTGTCAAGAGTCTAATCTTACCGTCTTTAAGGCTGCATTTCCGAATCAGCGTGCGCTTTCTTGTTGGGAGTATCAACGCTGTTTTTTATTTGTAAACAACTGAGGTAACACAAAATGTAAGCATAAAATAGGTGTGAGCTTTAAGGAAGTCTTTAGATTGGGTGTACTATATGAGGAAATATGGAATGTAAGTGTCATTGTAACTACTGCACTGTAACTTAAATCTTGAGCGATGTACATGATACAAGGATCGGTTAACGACCACGCACACTTTTATACATAAAGTATGTTTGAAAGGGTCGTAGACTAAAATTATAAGCTACATATTAGCAAAAAAATAGTTTTGTATCAATCACATTTTACTTACCAAGTTTTATTGTAAGAAGAAATCGGGAGACCACATCCCTATCGCGATCAAGCTTTACACAACATTTCTACAAACTAAAAAAAAACAATAAATCTCTTGTAACAAAATTCGCAAAAGTAATTGATATGAAATGTACAGTATAAATGAAACTCACGCTGAGTATATAATTTTCGATTACACCCGAACTTTGACACCCTTACTTGTTGAAACATAATAACAGTTATCAAACAAACCATATTAATACCGCAAGTTATAAAAATGCAACAACTTTATTGCTGTTCTATATTACATTATAATCATCAAAACTCTCTCATAGAATTTTTTCCCGCACTTATTAAAGCCAGCGTTGAAACCACACATTATAAAGATATGTCTTCTAATAACCTTTCAGCTGTCACCTGTCAGTTATATTAAATATTTAGCTTCATTACCTGTCATTTCCTTACGATGCCGTAAACGTCATTTATCCAATTGTCTTTAATATCATTCATTGCGTATGCCGTTCAGCATAATTTTTATTCACCTTTGAATTTTATCTCAAAACGCTCTCCACTTGTCCACCTCTACACTATTTATTTTGATTGCAGCATTAAATAAAAGCGATAGTCATCCGCCTTCTCTATTTTCATAATCCCATACTTACCGTGAAATGCCATCAATCGGCACTCAACTTCTACTACGTCAAATTTATTGCCCACACTTTGTCTGCAAAACACATTTATACTCAGTTGAGCAGAGCTCACAGAGTATATTGACTTTGTTCGCATAATGGTAATCCGTAACGTCATAAACTAATCGAGATAGATATAGACTTCTATATATAAAAATGATCTGGGTGAAAAAAAAAATCATTTAGTCATGTCCGTCCGTCTGTTCGTCCGTCTGTAAACACGATAACTTGAGTAAATTTTGAGGTATCTTGATGAAATTTGGTATGTAGCCTTCTGGGCGCTCATCTCAGATCGCTATTTAAAATGAACGAAATCGGATTACAACCACGCCCACTTTTTCGATATCGAAAATTTCGAAAAACCGAAAAAGAGCGATAATTCATTACCAAAGACGGATAAAGCTATGAAACTTGGTAGGTGCGTTGACCTTATGACGCAAAATAGAAAATTAGAAAACTTTTGGACAAAGGGCGAGGCACCGCCCACTTTTAAAAGAAGGTAATTTAAAAGTTTTGCAAGCTGTAATTTGGCAGTCGTTGAAGATATCATAATGAAATCTTGCAGGAACGTTACTACTATTACTATATGTGCGCTAAATAAAAATTAGCGAAATCGGATGACGAACACGCCCACTTTTAAAAAAAAAATTTTTTAAAGTCAAATTTTAACAAAAAATTTAATATCTTTACAGTATAAAAGTAAATTATGTCAACATTCGACTCCAGTAATGATAGTGTGCAACAAACTACGAAGGTAAAAGAAAATTTCAAAATGGGCGTAACTCCGCCCTTTTTCATTTAATTCGTCTAGAATACATTTAGTGCCATAAGTCGAACAAAAATTAACCAATCCTTTTGAAATTGGGTAGGGACATAGATTTTATGACGGTAACTGTTTTCTGTGAAAATGGGCGAAATCGGTTGAAGCCACGCCCAGTTTTTATACACAGTCGACCGTCTGTCCTTACGCTCGGCCGTTAACACGATAACTTGAGCAAAAAACGATATATCTTAACTAAACTTAGTTCACGTACTTATCTGAGGTCACTCTATCTTGGTGTAAAATATGGCCGAAATCCGACTATGACCACGCCCACTTTTCCGATATCGAAAATTACGAAAAATGAAACAAATGCCATAATTCTGTACCAAATATGAAAAAAGAGATGACACATGGTAATTGGATTGGTTTATTGACGCAAAATAGAACTTTAGAAAAAACTTTGTAAAATATTAAGTAGAGGAAAATGAAAAGGTTCTCCCGGGCGAAATCAAAAGCTCTTGGAATCTTGGCAGGAACACTGTTCGTGGTATGATATATATAAATAAATTACCGGTACCCGACAGAAGATGTTCTGGGTCACCCTGGTCCACATTTTGGTCGATATCTCGAAAACATATACAACTAGGGTCCACTCCCTTTTAAAACCCTCATTAGTACTTTTAATTTGAAACCCATATCGTAAAAACACATTCTAGAGTCACTCCTGGTCCACCCTTATTGCGATATCTCGAAAAGGCGTCCACCTATAGAACTACGTCCCACTACGTTTTAAATAATCATTAACACTTTCATTTGATACACACGTCATACAAACACATTCCAGGGTTACCCTAGGTTCATTTTTCTAAATGGTTATTTTCCCTTACTTTGTCTCCAAAGCTCTCAGCTGAGTATGTAATGTTCGGGTACACCCGAACTTAGCCTTCCTTACTTGTTTTTCTTTGTTTTTTTTTTTTTGTTTCGTGAATGCTTTTTTTCAAATTATGACCATTTATTTCAAAAACAACGTAACTATATGTAGTACTTTTTCTAGTATTATTTATATTTTTTTGGCATGTTATTATATTGTGTTCATATTTTTTTTTTTGTCACTTCTTCATTTTTTGTCGCTTTTGCTCATTTTCTAAACTGTTGCCACTTTGTCAAAATGAAGGCCAATGGCATAAACTGATATTTTTTTTTTTGACATTTTTAGTGAATTTATGTGCACATTATGTCACTGAAATTTTTGCTGATTATGGTCACATTGAAATGAGGTGCGAAAGAAGCTGGCAGAAAGTGAGGCAATTGTGGTAGCTGTTTTTATTATACACTGAAAGCAAATTTTATTAAGTGAAAAATGTTACTTTTATAGGTCCACTGTTTTTTGTTTTTTGTTTTATTTTAGCAAAGAGAAAACCCCACACGGTTCGGTCAGAACTGGGAAAAATCGCTCTAGCTTTTCAAAAGCATAAATGTAACGGGCAGTGGGGGCCGTCCTGTACCTCTGCTTCCATAAGCAAGTTTCGATAGAAACACTTTCTTGGCCGGTGCGTCGTCTTTCATTCGCGTAACATGGCCCTGCGTTTTAATTCTCTGGACTATGTTGACGTTGATGTCTACGGACAGCTCGTACAGCTCATCGTGTAATCTTCTTCGGTACACGCTATCGCCAACGCGTAGAGATCCATAAATCTTTCGAAGAACTTTTCTCTTGAACACTCCAAGAGCCGCTTCATCTGATGTTGTCATGGTCCATGCTTTCGCACCATACTCGTATAACAGGACGGGTACGATAAGTGAATTGTAGAGTATGATTTTTGCCGAGAGAGGACTTTAGTTTTCAATTGCCTAACTAGTCCAAAGTAACATTTATTGGCAAGATTGATTCTTCGCTGGATTTCAGAGCTGATGTTGTTGTAGTGACACTTGTTCCCAAATAAACGATATATTTTACTATTTCGAAATTTTGGCTGCCACCAGCAGCGTGGTTGCCAAAGCGCATATGCGCTGACTCTTTGTTCGATAACTTCGTTTTGTCCTCATTCACCACAAAACCCATCTTTACCGCTTCTTTTTCCAGTCTGGAGTAAGCAGAACTAACGGCGTGGGTGTTTTTTTTTGCCGATGATATCAATATCGTCAGCATATGCCAGTAATTTCACGCGTTTATAGAATATAGTTCCAGAGCGGTTAAGTTCTGCAGCTAGCATAATATTCTCTAGTATCAAATTAAAGAATTTATCTTCGAAAGGCTTAGAGAGGTCCTTCCCAATTCTGATTTAGCTGATGGTGTTGCTCAACGTCATTTTGCACAGCCGTATAAGTTTTGAGGGGAAACCAAATTCAGAAATGGCGGCATATAGCCAGCTTTCGTGCTGTCGAAGGCGGCAAAGAGGTGATGTGTGTCGATTCCGTTTTCGCGGGTTCTTTCATGATTTGGCGCATTTGTGAAAATCTGGTCGATGGTAGATGTATCTGGTATGAAGCCCCACTGATAAGGTCCAATCAGCCGATTCACTGTGGGGTTCAGTCTTTCGCACAATACACTTGACAGGAACTTATATCCTATACTAAGAATTATTACAAGGTACCACTCTATAACGAAAACACTTGGCTTGTTCATTAAATGTCCCGATGCATTTTGTCGGACATTTTAATATTAAGTTTGACATGTCAAACCTGACTTCTTCTTTAGCAGTTTTCACTCCATCCAATAGTTACAAAAACTAACAAATTGTCATCGATATCTACTAAAAGAAGTCCAAAGAAACTTGCAGTTTCAATATGTTTGGACCAGAGAAACGTGGGAGTTAGACGCGTTTGTCTCGCATTGCACTTGAAAAAATGGTTGGGTTTTGTCTGGTTTGGTTTTGAATAAGTACGAGTTAAACCTACTATATTACCCAGATCGAAGTTATGCAAGAGAGACGCCTGTTTCCCTAGAAAGTGTGCTCGCTTATACCGTATGTTTCGGATATTAGACTTTGGGAATGGGGTGCGCCAGGCATTTATAGGCATTCGTTTTTGCCAACTCTTCTTTGCTGAGGCTGGGAGCTTGTTTACGTTTATCTGGTTCAGCTGTCTGGCGGATCTCTTCACTGTGCTTTCGTAGATGTTCCCAGATATCACTTATTTATTAGACTGCCCAGGTTTCTGAGCACTCTAAGGAAAATGTGAGACAGTTCTTTCAGCATAAAAATATTTTCCTTTCTCCGCAGCTTCCGACCAAGTGAAGCCTAAGGTAAACCAATTCTCTAGTGACCAAATTATTAAACTCAGAAATTAGTTTGTGATAGTTTTTAAGACGGCCAACTTTCTTTTATAAATGTCACCTTATTTCAGGTCCAAAATTTTGCTTTCAAAGCAAATATCACAGTCAAATTGAAAACAAAAAAAAAAAAAACAAGTAAGGAAGGCTAAGTTCGGGTGTAACCGAACATTACATTCTCAGTTGAGAGCTGTGGAGATAAAGTAAGGGAAAATCACCATGTTGTAAAAAGAACCTAGGGTAACCCTGGCATGTGTTTGTATGACATGTGTATCAAATGGAAGGTATTAAAGAGTATTTTAAGAGGACGTGGGCCCAAGTTCTATCGATGGACGCTTTTTCGAGATATCGCCATAAAGATGGACCAGGGGTGACTCTAGAATTTGTTTTTACGATATAAGTATCAAATGAAAGGCGTTAATGAGTATTTTAAGAGGGCGTGGGCCTTAGTTCTATATGTGGACGCCTTTTCGAGATATCGCCATAAAGGTGGACCAGGGGTGACTCTAGAATTTGTTTGTACTATATGGGTATCAAATGAAAGGTGTTAATGAGTATTTTAAAAGGGAGTGGGCCTTGGTTCTATAGGTGGGCGCCTTTTCGGAATGTCGTTATAAAAGTGGACCAGGTTTGACTCTATAATGCGTTTGTACGATATGGGTATCAAATGAAAGGTGTTAATGAGTATTTTAAAAGGGAGTGAGTCTTAGTTCTATAGGTGGATGCCTTTTCGAGATATCGCCATAAAGGTGGGCCAGGGGTGACTCTAGAATTTTTTTGTACGATATCGGGTTCAAATGAGTGGTGTTAATGAGTATTTTTAAAAGGAGTGGGCCTTAGTTCTATATGTAGACGCCTTTTCGACACATTGCCATAAACGTGGACCATCGGTGACTCTAGAATGTGTTTGTACGATATGGGTATCAAATTAAGGGTATTATGTGAAGGCGTTTTCGAGATATCGACCAAAATGTGGACCAGGGTGATCCAGAACATCATCTGTCGGGTACCACTAATTTATTTATATATGTAATACCACGAACAGTATTCCTTTCAAGATAATAAGGGCTTTTGATTTCGCCCTGCAAAGTTTTTCATTTTCTTCTACTTAATATGGTAGGTGTCACACCCATTTTACCAAGTTTTTTTCTAAAGTTATATTTTGCGTCAATTACCATGTTTCATTCCTTTTTTCGTATTTGGTATATAATTATGGCATTTTTTTCATTTTTCGTAATATTCGATATCGAAAAAGTGGGCGTGGTCATAGTATGATTTCAACCATTTTTTACACCAATACAAAGTGAGTTCAGGTAACTACGTGAACTGAGTTTAGTAAAGATATATCGATTTTTGCTCAATTTATCGTGTTAATGGCAGAGCGGAAGGACAGACGGTCGACTGTGTATGAAAAATGGGTGTGGCTTCAACCGATTTCGCCCTTTTTCACAGAAAACAGTTACCGTCCTAGAATCTAAGCCTCTACCAAATTTCACAAGGATTGGTAAATTTTTGTTAGACTTATGGCATTAAAATTATCCTAGACAAATTAAATGAAAAAGGGCGGAGCCACGCCCATTTTGAAATTTTCTTTTATTTTTGTATTTTGTTGCACCATATCATTACTGGAGTTGAATGTTGACATAATTTACTTATATACTGTAAAGATATTAACTTTTATTTTAAAATTTGAATTAAAAAATATTTTTTTTTAAAATTGGGCGCGGTCGTTCTCCGATTTTGCAAATTTTTATTAAGCAGACATATAGTAATAAGAGTAATTGGCAGGAACAATTTTCATCATGATATCTTGAACGACTGCCAAATTACAGCTTGCAAAACTTCTAAATTACCTTCTTTTAAAAGTGGGCGGTGCCACGCCCATTGTCCAAAGTTTTACTAGTTTTCTATTCTGCGTCATAAGTTCAACTCGCCTACCATGTTTCATCTCTTAATCCGTATTTGGTAATGAATTATCGCACTTTTTGTGGTTATTGTTCGATATCGTTCATTTTAAATAGCGATCTGAGATGAGTGCCCAGAAACCTACATACATACCAAATTTCATCAAGATACCTCAACATTTACTCAAGTTATCGTGTTAACGGGCAGACGGATTCGATTCAATACTGATGATTTTGATATATGGAAGACTATATCTATCTCGATTCCTTTATACCTGTGCAACCCACCGTTATCCAATCAAAGTTAATATACTCTGTGAGCTCTGCTCAACTGAGTATAAAAAAGATGATCAATAAATTTGAATTTAAGGCAAACCATGTACTTGGGATTAACTAATTCATTATTTAAGATTTAAACCTTTATAATTTTAAATCCCAAAATTCTTTTACAAGAGCTATTATTAAAGTTTTTTATATAAAGGTAGTCCTTAAAATTTTTTTTATCATCTTTTTATTTTCAATTTTATAGTACTGCCTACAAAAAGGCAATTGCAACTTTGATTAGTAATTTAAGTAGTTCCTAAGTGAAAATTCTTATCTTTATTTATAATGTTCAAAATAGCAAGATTTAAGAGAATTAGTGGAGCTGACAACACTGGAGAAAACAACAGAATTCCACCTAGCATCATAGCAAGAGAATTCCACCTCGTTTGTCAGCTACTTAATTTGCACAGCTGAAAATCGTGGTGAAATTCGCATACGCCTGAAAGTCTAAAAGAATCGTGGTGAAAGTCACTTCGCCTAAAAGTATGCAAGGACGTGCATTGCATTGGGCTTTCAACGAGGTGGAATTCTACAATGCCTGCAACACTCAGGAGGCTAGCCATGAAGGTATGGCCTAATCTTCTAAATAGTTCGACTTGTGCGTTACGTAGCTCAAACTTTTTGATCAAACATTGCACTGTCACCGAGTTTTAAACTATATTTCAAGTCTCTATATATCCAGGAAGTTGGTTAAAACTCGATTGCAGGATTACCAATTTAAAATTAGTTTTCTCAATATCTCAATCCATGCGCCACCTAGCGGATTTTTTTTGATAAACCGGGTTCTGATTTAAGGCCCAAGTTTCATGTATCTAGCTCATCGGGAAGTTACTCAAAAATCGACTACTGCAAGATTCCCCCCGTTTTTAAAGGATTTGCAGTTATCGTGACTAGCGCGTCACCTATCGGAACTTTGTTTTCTATAAGTTGTATTGCCACCAGGCCTCTAACTAAGTGCCAAATTTCAAGTCTCTAAGTTACCGGGAATTTAGTTAAAAATGGATTGAAAATTCCCAAATTAATATTTGTTTTCTTACTATATCGATCCGCGTGCCACCTAGCGAATTTTTTCTTATCAAATTTTGCATTGTCACCGGGTTCTAACCCACGGCCCAAGTTTCATGTCTCTAGCTCATCGGGAAGTTACTCAAAAATAGACTGCCTAGCGGATTTTTTTTCATTTGAATTGTAATGTCTCTCAGATCTGAACTATGTTCTGAGTATCAAGTCTAGCTCAACGGGAAGTTACCGAAAAAGACTTTTCCGTGGTTCAAAAATTCGTATGGAAATGAGGGGACAAACATGAAAGCGACTTGAAATAAAGGTAAAAATTATTCACAGTGTCTGCTATGAATAAAATTAGTATCGCTTGAGTACACCATTCACCATTACTACCGCTTTCACCAACACCGCAAGCGGCCATCGAAGACAAGTTGCTTGAAAAACAAAAAAATTTAGCTACGTCAAAATCCAATTGCGGCACACATTGTCTTACCGCATTTTTGTGCTTCACTGATCGTCACACAAACACACCAACTCAGGATTAGGGTGGAGTGATACCCTATGGATTTTTTTTTTTTTTTTTTTGTTTTTTTTTTGTAATGGCCTAGTAAGGAAAAGTTGTCTTTATAAGAGTTAACCAAAACCACCAAATATTATTTTCGTAGGATGGCGTTTTGAGGTGCCCCCAGCCCCAAGAAGTTGAGCAAAATAATCGCGATCTTACATTACATTTATCATTATTTACATATTTATTTTATTTCTTTTTTAATATACATAACTTTCGTAAAATTACATATTATAACTAAAAACGACAAATTTTAAATGGGGTTTTACAGTTTTTTTGTTGATAATAGTATGTTTCTAATCAAGTGTATAAGTAACAGTTTTACAGGCACATAGTAGTCCATGAAAAAAAAAAAAAAATGTGTACCTACCGTCTTTTTCAAAGTTTAGTTGCGTTTGGGCACCTCTAAACATACGATGAGTGAAATACAAATTTTCAACCTTATATCTGGTCTAGAAAGGCAACATTCTGGAGGTCGGCCAAAAGCGATTTCAAAAAAAAAAAAAATTTATTCACTCCACCCTAATGTAGATGCCAACCACTAACGAAAAGTCGCCTTGATGATTTTAGCTAGCTGTCAGCGTATGCTAAAAGACACCTGCTGTCACTTGATGCCCATAGCAAAAATCATTGTTAGCAATTTGCAGCACCTTCAACATGGAGTTTTCGGTACATCACACACATACAAACAAATGAAAAGCATATACTATGTACATACCTGTATAGCAGGCTTTGCACATGATGAATCTCTGCCAAAATGAGATGCGTGCTTTGTGACATATTGCCAGCTTTAGGCTCAATTTTATTTTCAACGTTTTGCTTTTCATTCACATACTTTGCTGACGTTCACAAAGCGACGACGCGACCTAAAATATGCTTTTGTAGCTATGAAGCCGCCATTGGAGAAAACTCACTATTTCTGCTACTTGCAAAAATCAAGTGATGTTAAGGATGCTGCGTCAAACAAAATGTTCAATGTGCTAAGCATAGCATAAATGGTATGACATTTATATAGATTAGCCATGTGTAGCGCAGTATATATGTATATGTGTATTTAGGCACGTACGTTTATATTACATCTATTTGCGTTTCTACTTTAAAGAAACTTGTAAAGGTGTTCTTATTATATAATATCTACACAAAATGCGAAAAAATTTTTCAGGCTTCTTTCGAATTTAAATCGGTTCTACTACTGCCTTTAACTTTTGTCGTATATCTTTCTCTCTGACACAGATCTTTCTGAAATTAGGTAAGGGTTAGCACTTTTAACATAAACAATGGAATGGTGCTGTCCCGTTATCACCACGTGGTTGATCTAATTGCGCGTAATTCGATAGGGGACAGCCATGTAGCTACTACTGATGTCTATTTTATGCTTGAAGCTGGTACTGGATTTGACTTTGTTTCGAGCACCGGCGAAGGTGATAAGCCTCAGTATATTAGAGAAAGTTTCATTGTGGAGGCAAAGCTTTCCTACTATGGGACAGAAACAATGTTTTTCTCACACTTGCGTTAAAGTCACCAAACACTACAGTAAATGTCACATTTTTTGATGGTTTTCTTTCCATATTGTATCTGTTGAAACTATTCGCCTTGACATGGAACTCAACCAACCGGGCATCTGCACCAATTCTATTGAGGCAACGAACATTTAAGGTCCATGCCTTACAATGATAGTCCTTTAAACGTTTGCCAATTACCGTCATTCGAGCACCGGCGAAATCGATAAACCTTAGTCTATTAGAGGAGATTTCATTGTGGAGGCAAAGCTTTCCGACTATGCGAGAAAATCTACTCATTTTCTCACCCTGGCGTTGAAGTCACCAAGCTTTCCAGTAAATTTCACATTGTTTTATAGTTTTCTTTCCATATTGTGTCTTTCGTATATCTCTGCTTTCATGGCTAATCCAACTAGCCAGACATATGCACCAATCGCATTAAGCGAACGAACACTTCAGGTGCATGTCCCCGAATCCTAGTCCTAGACGAACGTTTGAAATGTTCGTCATCAACAGAGGATTGTCTCCATATTGGGGTGTCATTTTGCGTGGTTAGTAATGTAAGAGGCGGCCGCCTTGGTGTGATTGCCACGCACCACATCGATGAACCGGATACAAGCCCTGCACAGAGAAACATCGAACATTTAGAAACAAGTTTTTCAATTTCAAATAAATTTTTCTAAACACTGTCGCCCTCGACAATGGTTCCGCCAGCACTACGAGTGTATTTCTGTAATGAACATTTTCTCAGTGGAAACTCATCTGCCTTGAAGATGCCGTTCCGAGTCGGCGTAAAACATGTAGGTACCGTCCTCTAAATTTATAGGAAAAAATTAAAATGAGTACGACGCAAATTGGAAGAGAAGCTCGGCTTTAAATCTTTTCGGAGATTATCGCACCTTCATTTTTTTAATGTGAGAGTTCGACACCCTTCGAGATAATCAGTTCAAGGGCGGCTGGAGGATTTCAACAATAGCATCTTACCACCATAAAGTGCGGCGATCAGCAGGAACCTATTTTGTATCAATTGGTCCGCTATATAAAAGTGAAAGTAATACTTGCACCTTGCACCCCACAGAGCAGGTTGTGCGCTGAGCTGGGCCCACTGGTTACCCATTTGATATTTGGCCACAAGCGACCAGAAGTAGTGAGCCGCTTTAATCGCATGTAAAATAATCTTACGGACCATTCCTGGTGAATGGCAGTCAGAAGCTTTCTCCCGCTTGCGTGCCTGCTACACACTGCTAAACTAGATATGTATGGGGTATTCCATCCCATTTCGACCAATTTTGAACCCGACCCCTTTAGAATTTGCTGAAAGTTTTTCTTCTTTTATTAGCTTACGAAAGACGTTTTTCAGAATTTTTTCAAATTTTTTCATCCAACTCAAAAAAAGTTATGAATTTAAAAAAAAAACACCGTTTTTGTTTTCAAAATGCTATAACTTTTTCAAAAATTGACCATTTGGGATCTTTTTTTTTTTAAATTTGTTTTTAAATGTACTTTTCGGAAAAAATACAAAAAAATGTTTAAAGTTTTTTTTTTTTTTAATTTTTCAGTTCTTGGAGATTTTTCGAATTTCGCCATGTTTTTTTCTCATAAAAAACTTCAATCAATTCTGCAATCATCCCTACTAATCCCGGAGTGGGCCGATTTTTTTTTTTATATTTTTTTTATTTAATTGAAAAAAAAATTTTCAAAAATAAAATTTTTTTTATCAATTTTATTTATATAACAAAAAAATGTAAGAAAATGATAATGATGGTAAGCTACGATTAAAATAACCAGGATTAATAGCTGACAGCGAAAGCGAGTCATTTTAATCGTAGATTACCATAATATATAAAGAAAAGAATACTTAAAAATCATTTTCTTACATTTTTTTGCTACATAAATAAAATTATGGATAGGATTAATAGCTGACACCGAAAGCGAGTCATTTTAATCGTAGATTACCATAATATATAAAGAAAAGAATACTTAAAAATCATTTTCTTACATTTTTTTGCTACATAAATAAAATTATGGATAGGATTAATAGCTGACAGCGAAAGCGAGTCATTTTAATCGTAGATTACCATAATATATAAAGAAAAGAATACTTAAAAATCATTTTCTTACATTTTTTTGCTACATAAATAAAATTGATAAAAAAAAAATTTTATTTTTGAAAATTTTTTTTTCACTTAAATAAAAAAAAATATTAAAGAAAAATCGGCCCACTCCGGGATTAGTGGGGATGATTGCAGAATTGATTGAAGTTTTTTATGAGAAAAAAAAATGGGGAAATTCGAAAAATCTCGAAAAACTGAAAAATTAAAAAAAAAACTTTAAAAATTTTTTTGAATTGTTTCAGAAAAGTACATTTAAAAACAAATTTTTCCATAAAAAAATGATCGCAAACGGTCAATTTTTGAAAAAGTTATAGCATTTTGAAAAAAAAAACGTGTTTTTTAAAAATCCATAACTTTTTTTGAGTTGGATGAAAAAATTTGAAAAAATACTGAAAAACGTCTTTCGTAAGCTAGAAAAAGAAGAAAAACTTTCAGCCAATTCTAAAGGGGTTGAGTTCAAAATTGGTCGAAATGGGATGGAATACCCGTATATTAGATAAATTTTCTGTATATGATGCTTTCTCTTTATGATTGCTTACAAACAAATTGTTTTAATATCTCTATTTTAATGTAAATGCACAAGCAACCAAAGTGAAATATCCTGGACATAGATACTCGCTTTTAAAGTATAAATCTTAGCCTTTTAAATATTTTTATATCGCTCGTGCCACACGTGTGTATGTATGTATGCATCCAGCATTAAATGGTAAACAAATCTGAAAAAGTATAAAAAAGAAACCATTCCTACAAAGCTGAACGGATAACTTTAAATGACTGCTTTATGTAAATCCTAAGGATATCGTTTTGCAAATTGAATTTTTTTCTCAAGGATTTAGCATACCGATTTTCCTTTTTCCTAAACAATTTTTTTTGTCATTTCTTTTCTCTCTAACTGCTTAGCATTTCAACATTTTAAGCGCCAAATGTGACATTCACCTATCTATGTATGTATGTACGCACTATCTTGCATTGAATAAAACAACAACAATAGCCCAACCCAATCACTCTAGCGTTAGAAAATATTTCAAATTTCTATATACCATTTCTTCTCATAAAATTCTTTTTAAAAACTCGTGTTTCCACATGTTTGAAAGTTAGCAAGGGTGGAAAATAGTAAATGATATGCCAGTAAGAAGAAAAAGTCGACAACCCCTAAACCAGCAGCAAAACTATCTAGTGCGAAATGGATGTATAGGAATAAAGCCAGAAATATTTCGTTCAGAACACTTGAACTAACAATTGTCAAACTTTAGCAATTTCAGTTTGCAAAAATAACTTCCCAAAGTATTTTTATACTCAGCTGAGCAGAGCTGACAGAGTATATTAACTTTGTTCGCTTAACGGTAATCCGTAACGGCATAAACTAATCGAGATAAATATAGTCTTCTATATATCAAAATGATCTGGGTGAAAAAAGTAATTCACTTAGCCATGTCCGTCCGTCCGTCCGTCTGTAAACACGATTGAGTAAATTTTGAGGTATCTTGATGAAATTTAGTTTGTAGGTTTCTGAGCGCTCATATCAGATCGCTATATAAAATGAACGAAATCGGACTACAACCACGCCCACTTTTTCGATATCGAAAATTTCGAAAAACCGAAAAAGTGCGATTTTTCTTTACCAAATACGGATAAAGCGACGAAACTTGGTAGGTGCGTTGACCTTATGACGGAAAATAAAATATAAGAAAAATTTTGGGCAATGGGCGTGGCACCGCCAACTTTTAAAAGAAGGTAATTTAAAACGTTTGCAAGCTGCGATTAGGCAGTCGTTGAAGATATCATGATGAAATTTCGCAGGAACGTTACTCCTATTACTATATGTACGCTTAATAAAATTAGCAAAATCGGAGAAGGACCACACCCACTTTTAAAAAAAAATTTTTTTTAAAGTAAAATTTTAACAAAAAATTTAATATCTTTACAGTATATAAGTAAATTATGTCAACATTCAACTCCACTAATGATATGGTGCAACAAAATACAAAGATAAAAGGAAATTTCAAAATGGGCGTAACTCCGCCCTGTTTCGTTTAATTCGTCTAGAATACTTTTAATTCCATAAGTCGAACAAAAATTTACCGATCCTTGTGAAATTTGGTAGGGACATAGATTCTATAACGATAACTGTTTTCTGTGAAAATAGGCGAAATCGGTTGAAGCCACGGCCAGTTTTTATACACAGTCGACCGTCTGTCCTTCATGGTAATGGGATTGCTTTATTGACGCAAAATATAACTTAGAAAAAACTATGTAAAATGGGTGTGACACCTACCATATTAAGTAGAAGAAAATGAAAAAGTTCTGCAGGGCGAAATCGAAAGCCCTTGGAATCTTGGCAGGAATACTGTTCGTGGTATGACATATATAAATAAATTAGCGGTACCGGACAGAAGACGTTCTGGGTCACCCTGGTCCACATTTTGGTCGATATCTCGAAAACGCCTTCACATATTCAACTAAGGGCTACTCCCTTTTAAAACCCTCATTAATACTTTTAATTTGATACCCATATCGTACAAACACATTCTAGAGTCACCCCTGGTCCACCCTTATTGCGTTGTCTCGAAAAGGCGTCCACCTATAGAACTAAGGCCCACTACGTTTTAAATAATCATTAACACATTTCATTTGATATCCGTATCGTGCATACGTATTCTAGTCGCCACTGGTCCACCTTTATGGCGATATCCTGAAATAGCGTCCACCTATAGAACTATGGCCCACTCCCTTTTAAAATACTCACTAACACCTTTCATTTGATGCCCATATCGTACAAACACATTCCAGGGTTACCCTAAGTTCATTTTGCTAAATGGCGATTTTCCCTTATTTTGTCTCCAAAGCTCTCAGGTGAGTATGTAATGTTCGGTTACACTCGAACTTAGCCTTCCTTACTTGTTGTTCTTATTAATATCTTGTAACTTGAACCTGCAATCTCGGCATTGGAAGCTATTACTGTACTTCTTTTTTGGTTGCGCAATTTAATAAAATAAAAAATAAATGTAAGGCGCGATAACCTCCGAAGGGATTTTAGGTCGAGCTTCTCTTGCAATTTGCGTCGTGCTCTTTTTTAATTTTTCCTACAAATTGGTAACGGCACCTACTTGAGAGCTTTTCATCTCAGAAATACACTCGGAATTTTTGCCAAACATTGGCGAGGGGTGACCCCGCTTAGAAACATTTTCTTCTAATTGAAAAACGTTATTTCTAAAATGTTGATGTTGCTTTGCCCGGGGCGCGAAACAAGGATCTTCGGTGTGGTAGGCGAAGCACGCTACCATCACACCACGGTGGTTGCGCGATTGGCACACAACAATTCGCATGCTTTGACGAAGTCATGCATGATCACTTTTCCTACTGGGTAGTGCCAACTTTAACACCGACATCACTACCAACACATCGACATCATTCTAACATTCCAATGCTTTTGCTGTCATTTTATTTTTGTCTTTATTTGCATTTTACTTTGACAGATTTTTATTTTCGGTAGTAATGACAGTTTAGCAGGATAAGAATATTTTTCTAAATGAAAATAAATAAAAAAGTTTAAGTTCGGGTGAAACCGAACATAACATACCCAGCTGTACACTTGAAACGCTGAATTTCAGGGCAAACAGTTGTAGCTATAAGAGAAATCTATATGGCAAATTTCGTTCGGATTGGGAGATTTTTGCTTCTACTAAAAGTATTTTAGAAAGAGGGCGGGTCACACTCATTTTAAAAATTTGTTTAAGTTTTGCTCTTAGCTAAACTATGCCACTAATGAGGTAGAATATCAGTCAAATGCAGTTAAATACCATAGACTTACTGCAAACTTTGTTAAGGTTAGACCTTTAGGAAAAGTGGGCGTGGGCGCAACCGATTTTGATTATCTTCACTCAGTCTTTATAATTTGGGAAATTTCTATGCAATATCTCTAATGGCTTTTGATTTACAGCTTGTTAAACTTCCAAATTTTTTGCTTCTAAATGTGGGTGGTGACACGCCCATATTCCAATTTTTTTTGGAATTTCTTCATAAAGCCAATCCATTTACCAAATTTCATTAGCTTAGCGGTATTCGTTTTTGAATTATCTCATTTTTTCCATTTTTCTAATTTTTCGATATCAAAAGTGGGCGTGGTTATCGTCCGATTTCGCTCATTTTCAATGCCAGTCTATTCTGGGTCAAGATGGTGTTGTTGTAGCAGTGGCCCGCCCCATCCAATAGGCGCAGCCGATCTCAAATTGTTATCAATATCCTTTAACGGGAGTCCAAGGAAACTTGCAGTTTCAATAGGGGTGGACCATAGTGGGAGGGGTGTTAGAGGCGAGAGATGGTTGGTGTCATGCAAGAAGGACGTATATTTTGTATGTCGGAGTTGATTATGGATAGGTAAGAGTTTAAAATGTTACTGTACTCAGATCGAAGTTGAGCTAGAGGGACTAGGGTTTCCCTAGGGAGAGTGCGTTCCTCTTCTGCGAGTTTTGGGTATTTTTCTTTAAGAACTGGATTCGTCGGGCAATTTCTGACATAGGAGTCCGACTCCTATTTTTGGATATCACTGAGGACCTCCCTGTACTTTTTTGCTTCATACGGCTGTGTTCACAGGTACCGTATTCCCTCATAATGCTTACGCAGATGACCTCGTAAGCCCCTGGGAGATGTGGCCTTAGCAATCAGATGTCTGTTGGGATGCCCAGGTTTCTGCGTATTCAACAGAAATTGGTTGTGCAACATTTCATTTAGCTTCCTAATGGGGAGTACTCTGACCCATTTTGTAGGTGGGGTTGTGGGGACATAAGAAGGCAGCTCGTAGCGGTTCTTAAAACAACTAGAGAAGCAAAGTTCAGCTGTAGCCAAATATTGAATACTTTGCTGTGCTTTACAACCATCAACCTATATATTCAACGTCAATGTAGTTCTCAACTAGAAAATCTATTTTTAAATTTTTTGCAACTTCTTTTGCTAGTCCAGAATATGTTATTAAAGTAGCGTGACGCAAGGTCAACATACGGTTTCTTCGTTTGAAATCTCAGAAGAAGCCGGAGGATGCCTACTGGCTCCTTTCAACTTATCATTTAAGGTTATCAACCAATTTATCCCTTTTTGGCTTACTACCACAATTTCCATCCTTTTGAGGCTTTTAAGCTTTTGAGGTACATGGCTTCTCATCTTCTTTTTCTTGTGTCATGATTTTGGAACTGATACATTTTCTCACCTGTTTTTATCTTTAAATTAGGCTAGTACATCTTCAGTCGATTCTTGGCTGTTCTTTCCACAATTATCTGCCTCCTGCACCACAGAAAATGTGTTTGAGGAATAAATTTGGGCAAATTATTATAATAAATTTAAAAATATTTTTGGAAACAGATAAGTTTTCAAACGCATTAGCTCTTTTATCTAATATAGCTAAAAGAGGTGTAGTTTTAGGAGCTATGTATAAAAAATACATCGTAAAGAACATGGCAGCAATACAAATTTATTTTGGGGATGACTTTAAAATAAGAAAGGAAATAAATCATATAAATTATTTTTTTATTGGCTGCGAGTGGATGACATCCAAAAAGAGGTACAGACTCTCCTTGGATTTTTTTGCTGCTATTGTTAACAATTTTTTAACGCAGAAAATCATACAATGTTCCTTACTGTACATATCATGTCACTTTCGGCCGATGACTGTTGAAAACTAGCAGTTTATTTTGGTTTTTCTGCTTTTATCTTCTTAGACTTGTAAAAAAACTTAACATTTAAAAAACCTATTGCAAAAACTGGATCTCGCGATGCTTGTAAAGTTGATTAATTGGCAATTATTACCCAATTGTTCATCATAGTAATTTAGCTCTGAGCTATCCAGGCAATTTGGTCTTTTCCCATGCCAGTTATTCTGTTTCGACAGAACTGACGCCAACCGCCAACGGAGGCCCCTTTCTATGCAAGTGTTTTACAATCGGGAGCGGAAAAATCCATATGAAAACCATGAAATAGCCAACACATCTTTTGTGCTTCGTTAATCGTTGAACTATCATCATCTACGTAAAGCTTTTTTATCAAAAATATGCTGGGATATCGTAATGCTATTTACTTTATTTATACTAAAACTCTCTCGAACCACGTTGTTGCCGTTCCTTGTCCATATTGTGCATCTGTAGTGTCAATTTCTGAAAATCTTAGCTGTATTTTCAAGTATTTGCGTCATAGGACTCGCGGGTCTCTCCACCCGCTGTCATTTATGATTGAAAAATGAGCTCCTTCAGAGAGAAATATATTTGTGACTCTTTTAAATATGCGTTCCTGCGTTATCAGTTTGCAGATTTCTAATTTTCAGCATGTTGTTTTTGGAAAGCTTCAGATACCTAAATTGCAACTTTTCGTCACACATAAGTTGAAAAAGCCATTTTTCGTCAGTCACTAAATTTACAGTGCTAGTTTTCGTATGACATGTCAATTTGTCAAATATTCAGTAGAGAAGTCTTATGAAATGTAGACCAATCATTGAGATTCCTCAAATGTCTCAAAAAATAATCGACAAATTGGTGAGTTGTTAAAAGTTGTTACTTCAAGTTTCCTTCAGGGCATGCTCATACGTATTTATTTGTATGTTAGATTCGAAAAAGTAATAAGCGCATTTGATGGATATTTGGGTAATTGCGACAGAGTCATTTGTTACATCATCCAGTACATGTGTGCTGATAGTTGTACGTATAAATGTACATATATAAACCCAAATGTGTGCAGTAGATATTTACATGTTACGGTGTATATACGATTCCTTGTTCTTTTGGATTACTGGTAGGGAAATCAAAATTATTTGAAAACGGTTTAAAAAAATAACAGCTTTTTACGATTTAGTTTGAATATTTATTTTTATAGAACTTAAACTCACAAGACTTATCAAAAAATCGACTAAGTGAATAAGGCAACATTGGTGTAAGTTAAAAAAAGAAGGCATATAAACACATACATATACAATAATGTATACATATTTGTTTGAGAGTATAAAAAACGCGAAAAAAGCGCGAAAATAACAAATCTCTAACACAATATAAGTTCTGAGAATTAACATTAAAAAAACAAAAATAAAGGAACAAGATTCAGAAAAAGGAAAGTGAAGAGGAAAAAAAGTTAAAGAAAAACAGAACCAAAAGAAAAAAAGAATTAGAAAATTTAAAGAATCACAAAAATTAAAAGAATGCAAGATAAGAAATTGCAAAGAAAAGAAAAAAAGAGTAAAAAATTAAAAGAAAGATGAAAAAACAAGAACCGAGAAAAGAAGAAGAAACAGAAATGAAACTGAGAAGAAAAAATCGATATATAAAAATAAAAATAACAATAGTTAATAGAAACAAGTAAGGACGGCACTGTCTTCGGTTGTGCCGAAGACTTCATACATGAATGAGCTGAACAATAATCTTATCCCGTTCGTAATCTCCAAATAATCGGATGTATAAAATAAGAAATATATAGTGAACAGATGTACATACCTAAACGATTTTTAAGATAAATATAAAATAAAAAATGGCAAAAAACCCTTTATCTAAACGACCGGTTGTATGGGATATATATTATATATAACTCCGATCGAAATGATTTACAAAATGATTACAGGAAATCTTCTATGATATATTAGAATATATATCACCAAGTTTCACGTTTTTATAGTGGAAACTAAGGGAGAATTGGCCAAAAATCTTTCTATCTGAACGATCGGTTGTATGGGATAGGTATAAAATATACACATATAGCTCCGATCAAAGTGATTTTTTCAGGAAATCTTCTATGATATATTAGAATAAATATCACTAAGTTTAACGTTTTTATATTGAAAATTAAGGGAGAAATTGACAAAAATCTTTCTATCTGAATATTAGAATATATATCACCGAGTTTCACGTTTATACTTACTAAATTGCGGCAGGAATGACCAAAATCGTCTTATCAGAACGATCGGTTGTATGGGAGATATACGTTATAGTGGTCCGTCCTACCGGATCCGACAAATGTATAATATAACACAAAAATACATCTTTGTGCCAAATTTTATTGAGATATCTCAAAATTTGAGGGACTAGTTTGCGTTCAAACAGACAGACGGACGGACAGACGGACATGGCTATATTAACTCAGTTCGTTGTTGTTGTTGTTGTCAATTCGTCGCCCTGATCAATTCGGTATACTTATTGGTGAGTCTATCTTCTATATTTCTCAACGTTACAAACATCGGACCAAAGTTAATAAACCATTTCGTGCTCATGAAAGGTATAAAAAGAGAAAAATACTTACAAAAGTTAAATTAAAAAAATGAGAAATAAAAAAATAAAAACGGAGCGGCAATAAGCAAAAATTAAAAATTACTTATAAAGAAGATTCTTTAAAAAATAAAAAAGAAACTAATAGAAAAAAGTATAAGGAAACAGAAAAAGGAAGCAAAGCAAAAATAAAAGTTAGCGTATTATAAGCTAGAAAAGAAAAGAAAAGAAAAGAAAAGAAAAGAAAATAAAAGAAAAGAAAAGAAAAGAAAAGGAAAGAAAAGAAAATAAAATAAAAGAAAAGAAGAGAAAAGAAAAGGAAAGAAAAGAAAAGGAAAGAAAAGAAAAGAAAAGAAAAGAAAAGAAAAGAAAAGAAAAGAAAAGAAAAAATTAAAAGTAAATCTAACATTTCGAAAAAACAAAAATAAGAACAAACAAGTAAGGAAGGTTAAGTTCGGGTGTAACCCAACATTACATACTCAGTTGAGAGCTATGGTGACAACATAAGGGAAAATAACCATGTAGGAAAATGAACCGAGGGAAACCCTGGAATATGTTTGTATGACATGTCTATCAAATGGAAGACACTAAAGAGTATTTTATGATGGAGTGGGCCATAGTTCTATAGGTGGACGCCATTTAGGTATATAGGCATAAAGGTGGATCAGGGTTGACTCTAGAATGCGTTTGTACGATATGGGTATCAAACGAAAGGTATTAATGAGTATTTTAAAAGGGCGTGGACCTAAGTTCTATAGATGGACGCCTTTTCGAGATATCGCCGTTAAGATGGACCAGGGGTGACTTTAGAATTTTTTGTATGATATGGGTATCAAATGAAAGGTGCTAGTGATTATTTTAAAAGGGCGTGGGGCTTAGTTCTATAGGTGGACCCCTTTTCGAGATATCGCCATAAAGATGGACCAGGTGTGACTCTAGAATGAGTTTGTACGATATGGGTATCAAATTAAAGGTATTAATGAGAGTTTTAAAAGGGAGTGGTGGTAGTTGTATATGTGAAGGCGTTTTCCAGATATCGACCAAAATGTGGACCAGGGTGACCCAGAACATCATCTGTTGGATACCGCTAATTTATTTATATGTATATGTAATACCTGCCAAGATTTTAAGGGTTTTTTATTTCGCCCTGCAGAACTTTTTCATTTTCTTCAACTTAATATGGTAGGTGTCACAACCATTTTATAAAGTTTTTTCTAAAGTAATATTTCGCGTCAATAAAACAATCCAATTACCTTACCATATTTCATCCCTTTTTTCGTATTTGGTATAGAATTATGGCATTTTTTTCATTTTTCGTAATTCTCGATATCGAAAAAGTGGGCGTGGTCATAGTCGGATTTCGTTCATTTTTCATACCAAGATAAAGTGAGTTCAGATAAGTACGTGAACTGAGTTTAGTAAAGATATATCGATCGCAATTATCGCACTTTTTCGGTTTTTCGAAATTTTCGATATCGAAAAAGTGGGCGTGGTTATAGCCCGATATCGTTCTTTTTAAATAGCGATCTGAGATGAGTGCTCAGGAACCTACATACCAAATTTCATCAAGATACCTCAAAATTTACTCAAGTTATCGTGTTAACGGACGGACGGATGGACGGACGGACGGACGGACGGACATGGCTCAATCAAATTTTTTTTCGATCCTGATTATTTTGATATATGGAAGTCTATATCTATCTCGATTCCTTTATATATACAACCAACCGTTATCCAATCAAACTTAATATACTCTGTGAGCTCTGCTCAACTGAGTATAAAAAATGCAAAGGGGATAGGAGCTGAAAAATTAAAAAAAAAAAAAAAAACAAAACGAAAACATGAAAGTGAAAAGAAAGAGAAAAAGAATGTAAAAATAAAAAAGGAAACCAAGAAAACCGGAAGGAGAATGCATGAAAAGCTGCTGGAAAAGTTTGAAGATAAGGAAATAAATAAACAAAATTAAAAATGCAAAAAAAAAAAAATCAAAAAAATAATACAAACAAATCCTAAAAAAAAATTCTTGATTTAATTGGGACAAGAGAAGCGATAACTTCTAAAAAAATTTTGAATAAAAAAACTATAAAAACAGGAAACTTAAAATAAAAAGCAACAGTAGATGCAATAAAAATACCAAATTACACTGAAGCAAAAAAATTTAAGTTAAGCAGAAATAACAAATAGGGAAATACAAAAAAAAAAAAAAAAATAAAGAGAAAATAAATAGAAAATGATTAGGCTTAGACGTATTAAAATAGAAGAAGGACGAAAAAACAAAAGCAGGAAAATATGAAGGGTAAAACAACAAATTAAAGAAAACTAAAAATGAAAATAAAAATAAAGGACTAAAATAAAAATAAAATAAAATAATATAATATAAAATAAAATAAAATGAAATAAAAAACGAATATAAGAAAAAAGAAAAAGAACAGAGAAAAGGAGTTACAAAAAAAAGACATTTATACATAAAGGGGAAAAAAATAAAAAAGACAATAACAAAAGAGAAATAAAAAAGAAAAACCGAAAGAATGACACAAATAAAAACATAAAACTATAAAAATATGAAGAAATAAATTGAAATCCAAAGTAAGAATTTTTAAATTTAAATAAGTCAATGAAAATATAAAAGTGTAAAGAACAGAAACGAAACAAAATAAAAATGAGCATCTGGAACTAAATTTTAAGAAAGACAAAAGATTCTTCTTTCTTTAAAAATAACTTGAGGTACTTGGAGAAAAATTATTAATTACTAATTGATAATCAAATGCGTACAACTAAAACCAATACCTAAAGCAAAACAAGCTAGTAAGAAAATAAATACAGGAAAAAAGGGGAAAAATACAAACTAAAGAAGGACAATGCATGCAAGTTAAAGAAAGTAATTGGGTCACGACTGAAGGTGATGCTCAATGCAAAGCGTACTTCAATCATGTGCCATCACCACCAAGACGCGTCGATACTGATCTGACGTTCTTCACAAATATAGAGGTGTCACAATCCATAGTTTTGCGCAACATAATGACCGATGCACGGCTGTTACCCCTATGAACTCTTACGGCGTTATTTGTTTTTTTTTTTTTTTGTTTTTTCTGAAAGTAATGTCGCGCTGTGGGTTCATCTCATCTCTCCCATATATATATGTGTGTGTGTGTGTTCATTTCACAAAATATCTTCAACCGACCAAGAAAAGATTAAAAAACAAGATGTTTCTGATGCAGCTTTTTTAAAAATGTGAAACATCGCACTGACGATTGTTTTTTAGATCGAGAGAAGCAGGTACCTAAAATCGAATCAAAATAATAGTTAATATCATTTTGATATATAAACTTAATTTATTTAAGAAAGGCTGAAAGCCTTACAAATACCTTAGCCTTACAAATGCTTAGCGAAACGTTGAGCCGAAATAGTGGAGTTTAATTTAACTTTGCACTAAGCAAATAATGGTCAAAAAGCCTATTTATACTGCTGTACCTTAGAATTAGAGGAAAATTAAAAAAAAAGCAATTTGGACTTCTTTATGTTTTAATTTCCAGTGAGATGGTCAAAAGGGTATTTTGGTCGATACCAACCCCTAGAAGTAGATAACACCTACCTTGCTTTACCAAAGAAGGGGGAAGATAAATTTCAGGGATCTGCATAAGACAGATGTGCCCTCATTGCATTTTTGAAGACCCATAACCTATTTCTACACTAAATAAATAGAAATTGAGAGGGCAGCTTCGTGCTGGCCTTTATCCAGAGAGTGTGCAGAAGAACAAATATCCTCCCATTCACCTAACAATAAAAAGGGACTACTCCTTTAATAGGTATTTAATACTTATTGGTGAAATCTGTGACCATATAATGACCAGTATCCCTACAGGATGCAGAGATCGACAGATACTTCTTTTACCACTTTACTACAGAAGTTCAGAGTCGTTGAACGCAAAAGGTCTGTGCCTTGCGCTTCCTTAGTTATGGAGGGAGCATTCGAAAACATGTCCAACTATACTTAGATCCGCATGGTATGAGAAATATTAAAGGCTGCGCATAAGTTGGAGTCATTATGTGGATCACAGAGGCGGACGTTTTAGAGAAACAAGGAAGTTGCTACTATCAGCGCTACGCGGACGACTTTGACATAATTTGGTAGTTGAGAGACATGTTGTTTTGTTTTGTTGTAGCGATAAGTACGCTAAGTACACCCGAAGATTTTGGTGAGCGTTATCGTTGTTAATGGTCGTTGGACGATAAAATAATAAAAAACAAGTAAGCACGGGACTGTCTTCGGCTGTGCCGAAGAATTCATACCTTTCCTGAATGGGGCTGAACAATAATCTTATCCCATTCGTAATCTCCAAATAATGCGCTGTATAAGATAAGAGATATATAGTGAACGGATGTACATACCTAAACGATTTTAAGATAAATTTAAAAAAATGGCAAAACCCCCTTATCTGAAGGATCGGTTGTATGCGATATATATTATATATAGCTCCGATCGAAATAATTTTTATCGGAAATCTTCTATGATATATTAGAATATATATCACCATGTTTCACGTTTTTTATTGGAAACTAAGGGAGAAATGGGTAAAAATCTTTCTATCTGAACGATCAGTTTTATGGGATATACACTATATATAGCTCCGATCAGAGTTATTTTTTCACAAAATCGTCTATGATATAGTAAAATATATATCACCGAGTTTCACGTTTATACTTCCTAAATTGGTGCAGGAATGACCAAAATCGTCTTATCTGAACGATCGGTTGTATGGGAGATATACGTTATAGTGGTCCGTCCTACCGGATCCGACAAATGCCTAATATAATACAAAAATACATCCTTGTGCCAAATTTCATTGAGAAATCTCAAGATTTGAGGGACTAGTTTGCGTTCAAACAGATAGACGGACGGACAGACGGACGGACAGACGGACATGGCTATATCAACTCAGTTCGTCGCCCTTCGCCCTGATCAATTCGGTATATTTAATGGTGAGTCTATCTTCTATATTTCTCAACGTTACAAAAATTGGACCAAAGTTAATATACCGTTTCATGTTCATGAAAGTTATAATAAAAATATTTATTTTACGAATGTGCAGAAAAATAACTATCAAAAATTAAAAATTTTTTAAAATATTGTTCACTATTCTTAAATGAGTTTGTAAAGGATAGCACTTTTAATTTTTAGTAGCGACGTGGGAGTTTGATTAGTGCAAAGTGCAGTGTGGCGCATAGGTGCTTGGGTAACCTATAACACGGGTTCACACAAGATTCCAGTTTGACTTCAGAGCATTAAATTTCAATTCTTTAGGTCGTAATGTGACGAAAAAAAAAAATATGTGGCATGAAAACGTTTGCTTTCCTATTTAAGCAACCGCTTGAACGAAATTTTTCAAAATCTGCGGTTTTAATTTTTACTTGAAAATGAAACAATTCAAATAAATATCTTTATTAAGTTTTAATATCGAAATAACTTACAAAAAAGTGGAAAATGATTTAAGAGTGTCCACTTTTACTTTCTCTTTTATGTTCATAGGTACTATGCCCCAATAAACCCCAAATATAGTCTCCCATCATTTTTTCATTATATTGGCCTTGATAACGTTGTTCGAAGAAGAGCCAAAAAGTTCTGCTTAACTGTTTGGTAAATTAAAATATCTAACCAAACCATCTAAATCTTCAGTAGCGACGAAATGATGTTTTGGTTGTTCTGATGTCGGTAAATATTCCTTATCGGCACTGCTTTTATAAGAACTAAGAGATGATCCACTTCTCTGCGACAATTCTTTCGGTGGCTCTGGTAATGGTCGTACCAGATCGTGTGCGACTGGAGCAGAATAAAATTTAAGATCAGGATAGTCGATAGGTTTTGCATTTTTATCTCATGTTTTTTACTCGGATTCACAATGGAAAAGTAGCAGTCTTTAACGTGGTCTTTTGTACTCGCCAGATTCTTGGTGTTGCATATTTCATAGATTTTTTCTCACCTCAATACCACCCTAAAATAAAGAAAGAGAAATCAATATGTCTACTTTATTTAATTTGCTAATTAAATAAAATTTGCTTACCTTCCAAACATCTTTTACAATAACTACAGGCAACATGTGGAGCCTATGTCTTGAATTGATTCCAAACAGGACAGCCAAAATATGCTTTGTAGGCTTCACAGAGGATGAGAGATATATTTAATTCATATTTTATATCCCGAACTTTAATAAATTTCCCACATATATAAAAAAAAGCATCAGCTTCATATTTACACTTTCGCGACGACATTTTAGGTTATTCTAAATTTGCACAAAACACCTCTAGCGCCAAAAGAATTGTTACTATAACTATTACGAAAGCAAACTTTATACCGAAAAAAATCATTTTCTTTTCGCTTTTGTTTATAATAAAACAGAAAATCATGAAATAAACTTTAGGATAAAGAACAAAATTTTGTTTGTATAGTCGCTTAATTAGACCATGGTATTACCTACAAAATCAGCGTTTTTTCAGAGCGCCATGTGACCGAATTCAAACACGTTAGTCCAAATGAGAAAAGCATTTTTTTTTTCAGAACAAAAACCTCTACACACTTTTTAATTACATTCATTGGCATAAAAGCACATGGTGCGAGGTCGTAAAATAAAATCTTGCGAAATACAAAAAAAAAAAAAAAAGAATAAAAGCATAACCTAGAATCCTTTCAATTTGCGGAAGGAAAAATGTATCGAATGCTAAAACTTTGAAAACTCTCTATTAACAACAGTCTCGTTTGGGCAACCATTTAACTCGAAACGGCACCAATTAGTTTTACCGTGTGGCCTTATCTCCAATAAAATCAGCAAGAGCACAGAAACAAAATATATAATTGGCTGCAAACATTAAATTACTATAAATACTAACCTTGTATCACACGATTAGTGAATATATGACAACAAAGGAGTAGAATCATATTTGTTGATATTTTCAATCGCATATGAACTTTTTTAATCAAAGCGACAATTATTTGTTACGCAGCGAAAGTCGGCAAGCACATTGCTGGCCAAAATTGGGTTTGCATTGCGATTGAATAGATATATATGTATGTAGGCTCTAACAGCTCTAGAAGCTATCATATCATGTATGAATATTTGTGTGGGTGTGCATTTCATATTTGTATGCGGTGTGACAGGTGTGTCGCGTGAGGTCAACCACTAAGCATTCAAACGATACCAATCGCAGTCATATTTGTTTGATCATTGGATTTTTGTTCTACTAATTTGCAACAATATTTTTTTTTTTTTCTTATCGTTGTCTGAAATTGAACTAAATGCAAGCTCGTTTAAAATTTGTAGTTAAATTAGCGATTATTATACACTTTTTATTACTACCTTTATATTAAGTCCCTTTCATGTTTATCCCCTCATTTCCATACGAATTTTTGACCCACAGAAGTCTTTTTAGATAACTTCCCATTGAACTAGACACTTGATTCTTAGAACATAATTCAGATCTGGGGGACGTTACAATGCAAGTGACAAAAAAATCCGCTAGGTGGCGCACGGCTCGAGATAGACAGAATATTAATTTTAAAATGGAAATTTTGCGATCGACTTTTAACTAACTTCTCAGTGATCCAGAGACTTGAAGCTTAGCGCATAGTTTGAGAGTCGATGGCACTACAATTCTTGGAAAACAAAATGCCGCCAGGTGGCAGATAAATCGAGATAAACGAAAATCCCTGAAAATCC
Organism: Eurosta solidaginis; assembly: GCF_040869045.1. Lineage (NCBI taxonomy): Eukaryota > Metazoa > Arthropoda > Insecta > Diptera > Tephritidae > Eurosta > Eurosta solidaginis. The sequence continues at coordinate 261,746,508 of NC_090320.1, read as the reverse complement.
CTAAAAAAATGCAGGGAATCTTGCGATCGATTTGAAAGTAACTTCCCGGTAAGCTAAGACTTGAAGCTTGGGCCGCGAGTCAGAACCCGGTGACAATGCAATATTTAATCAAAAAAATTCGCTAGGTGGTGTGCTAAGAGAGATAACTACAAATCCTTGTAAAACGAGGGGAATCTAAGTGTAACAAGAAAAAATTTAAATTTAGGTACATTCGATTATCGAAAACAAAAACAAAAATGTTTAAACAGCAATATATCGGCACTCTAATGTTTGGGAACGAAAACGGCTACCTTGTAACACTTCTCTGCTCTCCTAAATGGAGGCAGGGATTCACCGCGTAGAGATGACGAACGCGATCCCGCAATCGATGATGATGGAATACATGTCCCCCGCCCGATTATGAAGAAGTTAGAATAGCAATAACCAGATTGAAAACAACAAGATCGTGGGCGCTGATGGATTGACTGCGGAGCTATTCAAGTACGGCGGAGAGAAGTTGGTAAGGCGCATGCAGCAGCTTCTTAGCAAAATATGGGCGGACGAGTCCATGCCCGACGATTGGAATCTAAGTGTTCTTTGCCCAGTCTACAAGAAGGGGATACTGCAAAATGCACCAACTATCGTGGAATCAGCCTTCTTAGTATCGCATATAAGGTCCTTTCAAGTGTATTGTGCGAAAGATTGAAGCCCACCGTAAACCGGCTGATTGAACCTTATCAGTGCGGCTTCAGACCTGGTAAATCTACCATCGACCCGATTTTCACAATGAGCCAAATCTTGGACAAAACCGGTGAAAAGAATCGACACATATCACCTCTTCGTCGACTTTAAAGCCGCCTACGACAGCACCACGAAAAGGAGCTGCCTATATGCCGCTATGTCTAAATTTGGTTTCCTCACAAAACTTATACGGTTGTGCAACATGACGTTGAGCAAAACCATCAGCTCAGTCAGAATTAGGAAAGACCCCTCCGCGCCGTTCGAAATTAAACGGGGTTTCAGACAGGGTGACCCCCTATCGTGCGATTTCTTTAATTTGATGTTGGAGAAAATTATGTTAGCTGCAGAACTTAACCGCACTGGAACAATATACTATAAAAGCGTGCAATTACTGGCATATGCTGATGACATTGATATCATCGGCCTAAACACCCGCGCTGTTAGTTCTGCTTACTCCAAACTGGAAAAAGAAGCGATAAAGATGGGTTTGATGGTGAATGAGGACAAAACGAAGTACCCGCTGTCATCGAGCAAAGAATCAGTGCATACGAGCCTTGCCAACCACGCTACTGTTGACAGCCATAATTTCGAAATAGTAAAAGACTTCGTTTATTTGGGAACCAGCATCAACACTAGCAACAACATTAGCACTGAAATCCAGCGAAGAATCAATCTTGCCAATAAATGCTACTTTGAAATAGGTAAGCAATTGAAAAGTAAAGTCCTCTCTCGGCGAACGAAAATCATACTCTACAAGTCACTTATCGTACCCGTCCTGCTATATGGGGCAGAAGCATGGACCATGACAACAGCAGATGAAGCGGCTTTGGGAGTGTTCGAGAGAAAAGTTCCTCGAAAGATATATGGACCTCTACGCGTTGGCGATGGCGAGTACCGTAGAAGATTTAATGATGAGCTGTACGAGCTGTACGCAGACATTAACATAGTCCATCGAATTAAAACGCAGCAGCTGCACTGGCTAGGCCATGTTATGCGAATGAAAACAGAGGAAGAGGGCGGCCCCCCACTCCATTGGAAGGACCAGGTGGAAAGCGGTTTAAACTCCCTTGGTGTGACCAATCAGGCCGGTTGGTGGAGCCAAGGAGCGACTGGCGCGCCTTGTTAGACGGCCATAACCGTTTAGACGGTTAAGCGCCAACTAAGTAAGTAAGTAAGTAATGTTTGGGGATGTACCTAGCATTTTGTAGCAATATAGGAAAAAAAAAATATGTTAATATGTTTAATATAGATATTTTCTGGTAAAACTTTCATAAACTTTGTAACTGAAACTAAGCAAACCAAGCTCCAAAAAGTTTTTAAAAAATTCGAAAATTTCAAACATTTAATTAAGATTTTTTTGAATTTTTTGGAGTAGGCAGTTTTGAAGCCCAATCAGTTTGAGTTTAAGAATTTTTTTCAATATTTTCTACCATGCAAACGGCACATTTCTTTATTCTTAGGTGGAAAAATTTGTTCGGAAAAATTTGTCTATAGCCAATTCAAGGTTTAAGTGACTTAGTTATGACTTGTATTTGGTTAGATTAAAAAAGGTTCAGTAAAGTATCGAAAACTGAAATAAAAAACAGTGAAATTTGTAAAATTTCATAAATATGTCCACTGCTATTTTCGTGTGCGCTGCTGTATCAATCGTCAATGCATAGATATTGGCGTTAGCATAAAACTAGGGCAATCATTCATAAAATTTTGTTCTAACGAAGTAGGTAAATTGAAATGTTCAGTATATGTACAATAACAAAGGAAAATTTAAACTGATTGAATTTGCGCCACCAACGAACAAACGAATAAATGAACGAGCAAAATGTATAAATGAATGAATGTAGCACAACCCCGTTGCAAAAATGCAAATATGTATCTAAATACGAATAAACATGAATACAGAAGCATACGTATTTTACCTGCACAAACAAAATATACATATCCATAGGTATTATGTGCTCCAACACATATGCATGCCGCAATGAACAATGAACTTTGTTACGCTTTTGCAACATTTTAGTTGAGTTTTGTATCCTTTCAATACATTCCATTTCATGTGTGTGTTCGTACATTTATGAAAGCTAAAAAATTTTTTCCATCAAGCAAATGGCACATGAAATCGTGAATGTAAATTAAATTAAATTTCACTAATTACAACAACATACGGGAAAAAGATTAGATTTTGTATTTTCAATTTTGAATTCTTAAAATAAGACACAACAAGTAAGGTAGGCAAAGTTCGGGTGTAACAGAACATTACATACTCAGCTGAGAGCTTTGGAGACAAAATAAGGGAAAATCACCATGTAGGAAAATGAACCTAGGGTAACCCTGGGATGTGTTTGTATGACAGGTGTATCAAATGGAAGGTATTAAAGAGTATTTTAAGAGAGAGTAGGCCATAGTTCAATGGGTGGACGCCATTTAAGGATATCGCCATAAAGGTGGACCAGGGCTGACTCTAGAATTTGTTTTTACGATATGGGTATCAAATGAAAGGTGTTAGTGAGTATTTTAAAAGGGCGTGGGCCTTAGTTCTATAGGTGGACGCATTTTCGAGATATCCCCATAAAGGTGGACCAGAGGCCTTATTCAGCAACTATGAGTTTTGAAATGTACATTTTTCTTTCATACAAATAATATGAAGAAAAAGTGTACATTTTAAAACTCACAGTTACTGAATAGGGCCCCAGGGGTGACTTTAGAATTTGTTTGTACGAAATGGGTATCAAATTTGAGGTGTTTATGAGTATTTTAAAAGGGAGTAGGCCTTAGTTCTATAGGTGGGCGCCTTTTCGAGATATTGCCATAACACAGGTGGACCAGGGTTACCCAGATCATCATCGGTCGGGTACCGCAAATTTATTTATATATGTAATACCACGAACAGTATTCCAGCAAAGGTTCCAAGGGCTTTTTATTTCGCCCAGCAGAACTTTTTCATTTTCTTCTACTTAATATGGTAATCTCAAGTTATATTTTGATTCAATAAACCAATCCAGTTACCATGTTTCATCCCTTTTTTCGTATTTTGTATAGAACTATTGCATCTTTTTCATTTTTCGTAACTATCGATATCGAAAAATTGGGCGTGATCATAGTCGGATTTCGGCCATTTTTTACACCAAGACAAAGTGATTTCAGATAAGTACGTGAACTGAGTTTAGTAAAGATATATCGATTTTTGGTCAAATTATCCGGCCGAGCGGAAGGACAGACGGTCGACTGTGTATAAAAACTTGGCGTGGCTTCAACCGATTAAGCCCTTTTTCACAGAAAACAGTTACCGTCTTAGAATCTAAGTCCCTACCAAATTTCACAAGGAATGATAAATTTTTGTTCGACTTATGGCATTAAAAGTATCCTGGACAAATTAAACGAAAAAGGTCGGAGCCACACCCATTTTGAAATTTTCTTTTATTTTTGTATTTTATTGCAGCATATCATTACTGGAGTCGAATGTTGACATAATTTACTTATATACTGTAAAGATATTAGATTTTTTGTTAAAATTTGACTAAAAAAAACATTGATCGTTCTCCAAATTTACTAATTTTTATTAAGCATACATATAGTAATAGGAGTAACGTTCCTGCCATATTTCATCATGACATCTTCAACGACTGCCAAATTACAGCTTGCAAAAATTTAAAATTACCTTCTTTTAAAAGTGGGCGGCACCATGCCCATTGTCCAAAATTTTACTAGTTTTCCATTCTGTGTCATAAGTTCAATTCACCTACCAAGTTTCATCGCTTTATCCGTCTTTGGTAATGAATTATCGCACTTTTTCGGTTTTTCGAAATTTTCGATATCGAAAAAGTGGGCGTGGTTATAGTCCGATATCGTTCGTTTTATATAGCGATCTGAGATGTGTGCCCAGGAACCTACATACCAATTTCATCAAGATATCTCAAAATTTACTCAAGTTATCGTGTTAAAGGACGGACGGGCGGACATGGCTGAATCAAATTTTTTTTCGATACTGATGATTTTGATATATGGAAGTCTATATCTATCTCTATTCCTTTATACCTGTACAACCAACCGTTATCCAATCAAAGTTAATATACTCTGCGAGCTCTGCTCAACTGAGTATAAAACGGCAAATGAATAGTATATATGAAGGAAAGAAGTGTAAACTGACCCCTTATAACAAGTGTGTTAATGACTTATTCAAAGAAGCTGACAAGTTTCGGATCAGTCAATATTTTTTTGCTCATTTATGGCGTAGTAGAATGCAAGCACAAGCGTAGCCTTTGGAAGTTATATGATCTGAAGAAAATATAGAATGTAAGTATGTTGCATTGTTGTTGTAGCAATAAAGATACTTCCCGCAGATGTTAAAAATTTTATCGATGTTGATATAGATTCGGTACGTTCCGTTAACAATCACCATTAAACTACAAGCGCGACCATCTCGGGAACAATTTAATATGAACACTTTGAACCTTCTAGGCTATCCCTCTCCCACCCCCAATTCAACAAGTAACTTGGGATAGCCAGAGCCTTGGCTGCTAAAAAGAACAGGATTCGCCACGGAAAGGTGAGGTGGACAACTGTTTTGGGGAAGCTTAATCTGCGGGTATATTCTTAGCCCGCTAACCCGTTAGGGTCCTTAGTGTATGGTAGTTTACATATAGCGAGATTATCTTCATAGAGCATTTCGAACCTAACTCCTAACCGCCAATTATATAACTAGATTTCCCTATAAACCTTTTTGTGATAAAATTTTAGAGATATGATTTTTTTTTTTTTTTTTTCATCGAAAAATGTACACATCTAGGGAGTAATCTCTAATAGGAAGCACAAAATACGATTTAAACGTGAAATTTTTACAGAAAATAAACTATTTCCCCGGGATGGAACATATGTTAACACGTATTTTATCTATTGACAATTATTGTTTATTAAGGTACGTGTGAGCGGCGTGTTATAAGATGAATTATGGGTTTGTTATAGGTGTTATAGTCTTTTAGTTATCGATTTGTTAACGTAGTGCTAAACATGCGTCATTGATATCTATGACGAGTTAGCAATCCCCCCAGCGGGTTAGGGGGTCAGAATATACCTGCGGTGGGTATGCCTGTCGTAAGTGGCGCCTATAATACCAGAGTCAAGGGGCTGTGTAGCACAACCCTTTCAGGTTGCCAGCGCAATATATAGCTTCTCCAAACCCAATTGTCAATCTCACTTATCCGTGGCGAATCCTGTTTCACTAATAGGCGAAGCTCTGGCGACACTGGGGGTGGGGTGGGAGGGATGGCCTGAGGGTTTAATGTGGCCATATAAATCGTTCCCGAGATGGTCGGGCTAGCACCTTAATGGTGCTGTGTTAACGGAGCGTACCGGATCTGTATCCGGCAAAGGACCATCACATCGACAACACTCCCAAAAGCATTCGGGGAGTAACCTTATCGCTACAACAACAACAACAACGAGTTATCAATTTCGTATTGGAAAAGTATAGATTGTTTATCGAGAATTTGTCGAAAATTTATCGATATGATACTCAAAACTTATCGATTTTATATCAAATACTAATCCATCTTTTATCGATAACTGATCGAAAGTTCATATAAATGTTCTTAAAAATTTGTCGATTTCTTACCGCATAGTTATCGAAATTTAATCGAGAATTTTTTGATTTAGTATCAAAGAGTATCGGTTTGTTATCGACACAGTAGTGATTTGTTATGGACGACTTATTAGTATGTTAAAGAATACATATCGATAAAAATTCAATAAAATCGATAACTTATAATCGATGGCACACCTGTAATCCATAGATAACAAGGGAATCAGAATCCAGTAAGAAGTAACCTTATCGCTACAACAACAATGAGTTATCAATTTTTTATTGGAAAAGTATAGATTGGGTATCGAGAATTTATCGAAAATTTATCAATATTCTACTCAAAAGTTATCGATTTTACATCAAATGCTAATCCATATTTTTTTAATTTTATTTATGTATTTATTTTTTAGTCTATGATATACAGAGAATCCTACAGACTAGATTACAGAAGAATTCATATACTTATATATAATAAAGAACCACATAACTTAAGGCAGAAAAGAGCATATTTTTAAAGCATTGCCGCGATAAAGAAAAATCAATACAATGTTTATGATTAACTAAGTTGATTACAATTAGAGCGCGTGTGATTGGTCCATTCAGCTCATAATTAGACTTAAAATTCTCAAGAGCAAACATATAATGTTGACGCAAATTACGTTGTGGAACATGGAAGTTCAAAGATTCAAGAATTATTGGACAATCGATTACGCCATTAACAATATCATAAGGGAACATAATTGCGGATATTACCCTTCTACTTTCCAGGGAATGAAGGTTAATTAACTTACACCTTGAAGAATAAGGAGGAAGGGGCTGGTCGAATTTTAAATCAGATAAACAGTACTTCATAAAAGTTTTCTGAACACGTTCAATCCCCATGTTATCAACCTGATAGTGAGGCCTCCATATGATGGAAGCATATTCAAGCCTAGATCTAACGAACGCGTTATACAACAGCTTCTTAGTATATGGGTCCTTAAATTCGGAGCCATTTCTTTTAATAAATGCCAATAAGGCGTAAGCTTTGGGAATTATGAAATTTAGATGTTCAGTAAATGTGAATGATGAATCAAACACAACACCTAAATCCGTTATTTTACTTACGCCAACTAGAGCTGTATCAGAAACATGATAAGTCGAAGTCACTGTATTTCTTAATTTAGAATACGTAACACTGTAATATTTATTGACATTGAGCGCGAGCTTATTTCTACAGCACCAAGCATTAAAATCATTGAGTTCAGTTTGAAGAATGGAAACATCAGACTCTTTTTTAATTTCCAAAAAGATTTTTAAATCATCAGCATTGAAAAATATAATGAAAAAGAGTGGACGAAGGATGCTTCCCTGAGGTACGCCCGATGTAGCCACATAAGGTGCTGACTCCACACCGTCAATAACGATGAAATTGACTCTATTGGATAATTATGAACTTATCCATTGTAGAAATGAGGAATGAAATATCCATCTTTCTAGCTTTCCCAATAGTACGCAGTGCGATACTCTGTCAAAAGCGTTGGCTATTTTATCGATAACTGATCGAAAGTTCATCTATATGTTCTTAAAAGTTGTCGATTTCTTACCGCATAGTTTTCGAAATTTAATCGAGAATATTTTGATTTAATACCAAAGAGTATCTGTTTGTTACCCACACAGTAGTGATTTGTTATGGACGACTCATTAGTATGTTAAGGAATACATACCGATGAAACTTCAATAAAATCGATAACTTATCGATGCACATCTGTAATCCATCGATAACAAGGGTATCAGAAACCAATAAGAAACATGACACGGCGATAAAAAACAAACCGATAATAATCCGTTAGTAAGAGGATAACTTGTAGGAATTGATTTTTACCGAAATATTTTTTTTCTCCTGAAAAACCACGGAAGCGCTACAGTTCCGGGCTTCAATGGAAAGGAATGTGAAAGATCCCCTAGACAGTACTTCCAATTGATCACAAAGTGAATAATTACAGTTTTGGTGGCCGACACCTTCATCAATCTGTGCCTAAGTAGGGACTACCTGAGAAGGCTTATTCCTTTGGCTCGATGTTGTTATTGTGAAGTTTGGAGACGCTTTTCGGGAGAGGTTGAAACTGTCTCCCTACTTGGAAGGGGCTTTTAAAGCTAGAAAATTGGAGAGTTGACGAAATGGTGCGAAAATTGCAGACGCTTAGATGCACGTTGTTAAGAATTAGCACAGAGGGTAACTTGCAGGCATGCTGGGACCCTGGGTGTATGGAAAAATTTGGTAATGAAAAGTCGATGATATGGTAAACACGGGCACAAACCTCAAAGTATATTCGGTAGATGTTTCAGGCAAGCAGAAGAGTTATTAATCGAAGAGCGGACGCAGAAGGGTTTAAGACCTAATGCAGTTTTATGATATCAGGATAAAACAGTGATAGATATTAGGACCCTAAAATAGTTCAAAATTGTTCTTGAATTGGTTTCGAAATGATAGCAAAAATAATAAAAAAGTGATCATGTAATTACATCATAATTATAGCGAAATAGCGTCGAAATTATCCGCAATATGTTCCTGAAGTGTTCCTGAAGTAAACTCTAAATGTCCTTGACTCATATGCTATAGGCTCCTCCGCTTATTTGCGATTAAATACCAAGGTAACATTTAAAGCAGAATAATATTTTATGAAGGAAGAAGTAAAACACTGCCAAAATAAGAGATTGATTTGCATTAAGGCCTAACATCGATTGGATTTTTCACAAAAGATGAGACACTCATAACACATTCTTATGCGTTGAGCATGCAGCTATCGTTATATAATGGCATCAATTTCCGAAAATACTAACCTTACCAACAGTTTTTCTTTCTCATGGAACACTACAGTGCTAACAATTTTTTTTTTTCACGTAGGTAGAACAGCATTAAATTTCCTCATTTCATTCACGCATTATATCCAAGAAACATCATTAGAAGTTTTTCTTTAATTCAATTTAATTCCACAAAAGTCTATCGCTCAACGGCATGTATGTACTTTGTACATTTTACAATACATTATACCTACCTTTCGTGTACAAAATAAATACGTTTGTAAATATTTTCTATGTTACTTTTAACCTTCCGAAATTTCCTATTTGAACTGCTCAAATAAATCAATTTTCTACGATTCGTCTAAGTTGTGCAGAAAATTAATTTATCAGCACTTGAATAAATTTCCAAATCTTCTCAATGGTTACATAAATATACATTGTATATGTAAAGATTTTAAAGTACATACATATGTGTAATTTTTGAGTATACATATGCACTAGAGATATACGCCGCCGACAAACGCCGCCGCCGCCGATTTTTGTCACTTTTCGTACGCCGCCGCCGAATGTCAAAAATCTCGGCGGCGGCGGCAGCGGCGGCGTCCGGCGCGTTGCTATATTTTCTACTTGTTTAAGACTGTTTAGGCCATTTATTGTTCATGTCGAAAATTGGTCGAATATGGCCGAAAGTGGTATCAACGGATGCGCATCACTGTCAGTTATAAGAAACTAATTGCGCAATATAACTCTTTCTAACTATTCAGAAGTTAGTTTAAACAAGTAAAGGTGTCTAAGTCCGGGTGTAACCGAATATTATATACTCAGCATGAGCTTCAAATGTACATTTCATTTCAGATAAATTACTTTTCTACATAACACGTAGCACCGCCCGTTTAAAAAAAAATGTCTCCCCATTTCCTCTTACAATAAAACTTGACAAGTGAAATATCATTGAATCAAAACTATTTTTTTTTAAGTTATAGCTTATTTTTCTAGTCTACGAACCTTTTAAACTTATTTTATATCTAAGTTGCCGTGGTTTTTAACCGATCCCGTCGATTTATACTAGAAATATTTTCTGGTATAAGGAAAATATGTGTACACAATTTCATTGCGATATGTTAATTTTTCTTCGAGTTTTGGCTCCCGAAACATAGAAAATTGCTTAGTCATAAAAGGGGCGGTGCCACGCCCATGTTTTTAAATATGAAGTTTTCCCTATTATTTGTTATAAATCCACTTGGGAAATGAAATATCTTCTAATATAGCTTATTTTATTCGTCCACGACCATTTAAAAAACGTTTTATATAAAAGTGGGCGAGGTCCTTAACCGATTTCGTTAATTTTTCTTCAAAGCATATATAGTTAAGGCAAGCTGTCTGCCGAATTCTGTTACGATAGGTTTAACAATTTTTGATTTATGATTAATAATATTTGTAAAATTGATTTTATCACAAGTGGGCGGTGCCACGCCCATTTTAAAAAATTTTTTAAAATTGTATTCATGTAAATATGTGCATACATATAGTACAGAGCATACATAAGTCCAAAGTAGAGAGCGCAATGAGCGTAAAATTCTCTTTGAAATTTGCTCATGTATTGACTGTTGATCGCTGTTGAAATGACCAGTGAGATCAGTTGTGTTAACAAAAAAATCAGTTAGATTTATTAGGAATCTGTAAATTTTATAGAATTTTGTTAACTTAAGAGCGACAATTTCTCTTCTGTTGAAATGACTAACCTAATTTTTTCGCTTGACAACGAACTCGGCCGAATTAACCACAATTCGATCAATTTCACCGAATCTCCGTTAAGTCAAGAACAACAGAACCAATTTGTTGATCTTACTAGCAACATTTCTTTCAGTGTAGACTGCTTATGATTTCGAGGGCGGCATCCTTGGCCAAATAGTCACTCCATAACGTTTCAAGGTGTTTCTCTGGTGTAGCTCGGCAACATAGTGCGACAAAAACATCCGTTAGAAAGTCTTCGGAGTTACACTTAGAGCTTTAAGGAAAGTGACCTCGACGAAGGTATGAGTTCGAAGTCGCAGTCATATAGCTTCTGTGCTGGCATATGGCGTGAAGGACAGGAGGCGTGATAACGACTGGTTATCGGGATTGCTGCTGTTCGCATATCGGGAATTGTAGCTCGTAAAAACAGCCGAAAAAACTGGAGGCGCCCTGTGCTACGAGTGTAATGTGTATTAATAGACCGTTAATAGCAACCGTAAGTCGCCGTTGTGCATGACCGCCAAGGAGCTACAAATGATTTAAATAAATTGTGTTCACGACGATTATTAGGAGTTAACCCCTGGTGAAACTACACTTTGCACGAGATATACAGGCAAACGCGAAACCATTTTATGTATCTCTATTTCTTTTCAGCAGACGCAGCAGTACCAATTCCAAAGACCTGGGTTAGGTTGGATGCCTCTCTGGAGTAAGTGAACGAGGGACAATCCCTCCGCATGGAGCTAATCCTCCAAATTTTTCAACGATCTGCGAGATTTTGAGACAAAAACCTCGGATCTTTCCGAAATGGCCATAACGTTGATTTCCTTAAATACATATAAACAAAAACTTTCCTAGATATTATTTTTTCAAATAGAAAAATTAAGCTTTTTATAGTAAGAACACAGGCGTGCGCTGGCGCGCCTCCGACGCCGCCGCCGCCAGTATATAATAGATCCTACGCCGCCGCCGCCGATAAAGTGATCGGCGTAAACCTCTAACATGCCATATCTTTTGACTAGTATATATACGAAATAGGGAAGGAAGTCAACACCGGCTACCAGGGATGTCCATATTTTTAATGTGATTTACATTCTGGGATAAGAAGATGAAAGTTTTACGATTTTCATATTTTTATAATAAATTTATAGATATAAGAGAAAAATTTATAAACTGCGATTGTTACAAGTATATGTTTCTGAATTTCACACCTTCATCAGCTTGCTTCTCTGGAGATGAGTATTAAGCTCGAAAACTTCAACATTCATACTTCATACTAGTGTAAAAGCAAATGCTTTCTCAACTCAGCCATATGTGAGCCCGCTTCACTTTTTGCAATTAGATAGTAAAAGGAGTGTTTTTTTACACATATACACATACGCACTCAAACTTTATATGGACTGCTTAGTGTATAACTTTTTCTACACTTATGAAATTGTTGCGCAGAAAATTAGTACTGCTAAATTTCAGTATACATTGTACCCAGTTGCCACTGAGATGTGTCTCATCGTTTTATCTCTACACTACTCTTTACCTCTGTAACCGAAAATTATGTGTGTCCATGATTCATCGCAACCGATTCAGTTATATATTAGCTGTTTTTTTTTTTCACATCTATATACGTTTACGCTTAAACTTTATATGGACTGCTAAGACACAGACTTTAAATACACCTCTGAAATTGCTACGCATACAATTAGTACTACTAAATTTCAATACGCATTATACTCAGATGTAACTGGAATATGTGTTTATGTTTCACCCTCTGCACTAATTCTATGTATTCTATGCGCGTCCACTATTTATCACAACTGATTCAGCTACGAAACCTATACGCGTGTAAAAAAAACACGACTATTATCCAATATGACCAACTGAGGTGCGTGTTTTCGCCAATAAGCACAACCCAATTTATAACAAATTATTTAACCACTGCCGTGAGTTTTCAATAACAGCCGCTATATGTGTCTCCAAAACATTGACTAAGTAATGATAATCGTTTTTTTTACGGGTAATTCTATGTTATTAAGCTCTTGAAGCGCGCCTATAAGTATTCCACATAATTTGGATTGAAAACTTATAGTTTAATAGTAGCCGTGTTTTTTATACACGCGTATACGTTTACATTTGCGCGTGAAAAAAAACGCCTATCCTGCCTTAGATAATGCTTAGGAGACCCATCTCGCGGCAGTGGTTAAATAACTAGCTACAGCCACAGGGTGTACCGAAAATTGGAGACACAACCCTCTGATGGCCATAGGGTATAACATATAGCTAAATCAGTTGCGATGAATTGTGGATACACGTAGAATACATAGAATTAGTGTAGAGGGTGAAACAAAAACACATATTTCAGTTACATCTGAGTATAATGCGTATAGAAATTTAGTAGTAGACATTTTATGCGCAGCAATTTCAGAGGTGTATTTAAAGTTTTGACACTTAGCAGTTTATGTAAAGTTTAAGCGTATAGACGTTTACGTGTACAAAAAAACACGGCTCGTATTAACCTAATGGTTTATAAAGGAATAGAAATGAAAAAGGTAATACCTAGAGACCGATTTGAAAGCGTGCAGCGGGGAATTCAAATGACTAATGATGCGATTTGAGCAATTTCAGGATCTTTTATGGACTATTTCCGGAATCATTTCGAGTCTGCTTTGGGACCAATTTGAAACAATTTTAGGACTGTGTATGGCTTCCGGACAAAATCAGGAATATTTAGAGACGATTCCGAAACCACTTCAAAAAAAATGCAAGTTATTTCAGAATGGATTCTGGACTATATCGGAACCAATATATAATGTAATTTTATTATATTAGTATAATTTGAGGTAACATTTCAAAAAAAGACCTCGATAATTTCGAGACTACTTCCAAGTAATTTTAGAACTATTACAGAATCATTCAGGCTTATTTCCAGAATCATTTCCAGAGTATTTTACGACCTTTTTGAAAAAATTTCGAATTCCGGTCATCAGTCCTCTTGCCTACAGGAGCTGTTGTTATATTTTCAGGACTAAAACAATTTCCTTTAAAATATTAAAAAAAAGTATGTTTGAAGGAATCTTAAATAACGTGTGATACTTTAATCTGCTTTTTATTATTATTACCTTTATATTAAGTCCCTATCATGTTTGTCCCCCCATTTCCATACGGAAAAGTATTTTTCGGCAACTTCCCGTTGAGCTAGACACTTGATATTTAGAACAAAGTTCAGATCTGGGAGACACTACAATGCAAGAGAAAAAAATCCGCTAGGTTGCGCACGGATCGAGATATACAGAAAATTAACTTTAAAATGGAAATTTTGCGATCCACTTTTAACCAACTTCTCGGGGTTCCAGATACCTGAAACTTAGCACATAGTTTGCGAGTCGATGCCACTTCTTGGAAAACAAAATGCCGTCAGGTGGCAGACGAATCGAGATAAACGAAAATCCCTTAAAAAACGCAGGGAATGTTGCGATCGATTTTTAAATAACTTCTCGGTGAGCTAGAGACTTGAAACTTGGGCCGTGAGTCAGCACCCGGTGTCAATGCAATATTTTATCAAAAAAAATCCGATAGGCGGCGCGTGGATCGAGATATTAGGAAAATTAATTTGGTTAGGGAATCTTTCAATCCATTTTTAACAAACTTCCCGGTGACCTAGATACCTGAAACTTGGCACACAGTTCGAGGCTTGGTGACACTACAATTTACAGAAAACAAAATTCCGCTAGGTTGCGCACTAAGTGAGATAACTACAAATCTTTGAAAAACGAGGGGAATCTTGCAATCGATTTTTGAGTAACTTGCCTGTGAGCTGGAGATATGAAACTTGTGCCGTAAGTCAGAACCCGGTGACAATGCAATATTTTATCCCAAAAAAATTCCGCTAGGTGGCGCATGGATCGAGATAGTAGGAAAAATAATTTTAATTTGGGAATTTTTCAATTGATTTTTAACTAACTTCCCGGTTACCTAGAGACTTGTAGCTTAGCACGTAGTTCGAGTCCTGGCCACAATACAATTTATAGAAAACAAAGTTCCGCTAGGTGGCGTGCTAATTGATATAACTACAAATCCCTGAAAAACGAGGGGAATCTTGCGATCGATTTTTAAGTAACTAGCCGGTGAGCTAGAGACTTGAAACTTGGTCCGTGGGTTAGAACCCGGTGACAATGCTAGGTGGCATGCGGATCGAGATAGTAAGAAAACAAATTTTAATTTGGGAATCTTTCAATCCATTTTTAACTAACTTCCTGGATATCTAGAGATTTGAAACCTGAAATATAGTTTAAAACTCGGTTACAGTGCAATGTTTGATCAAAAAATTTGAGCTACGTAACACAAAAATCGAACTATTTAGAAGATTACGTTCATGGTTAGCCTCCTGAGTGTTGCAGGCGTTATAGAATTCCACCTTGTTGAAGGCCCAACTCAATGCACGTCCTTGCATACTTTTAGGCGTACGCGACTTTCACCATGATTTCTTTAAACTTTCGGGCGTATGCGAATTTCACCACGATTTTCAGCTGTGCAAATTAAGTAGCTGACAAACGAGGTGGAATTCTCTTGTTCTGATGCTAGGTGGAATTCTGTTGTTTTCTCCAGTGTTGTCAGCGCCACTAATTCTCTTAAATCTTTTTGAACATATAAATAAAGATAAGAATTTTCACTTAGGAATAACTTAAATTACTAATCAAAGTTGCAATTGCCTTTTTCTAGGCAGTACTAAAAAATTTAAAATAAAATGATAAAAGATTTTAAGGACTACCTTTATATAAACGGACCAATTTTTCCTTTAATACAGACATAGTATTGGTGAATTTTGGCTAAAAGACTTTAGCAATAGCTCTTGTAAAAGAATTTTGGGACTTAAAATTATAAAGGCAGAGCGCGTATTTAAATTTTAAATTATCAATTAGTTAATCCCAAGTTTTTTAGACAAAATTCAACAAGACTATGTCTGTATTAAAGGAAAAATTGCCTTCTATTTTTTGGTCCATTTATATAAAGGTAGTCCTTAAAATTTTTTATCATCCTTTTATTTTGTATAAGATTCCCTGAATTATATTGCTATATATAAGTTCTGGATAGTATTAGATACGTTACGCCCGGAAGTAATCTGAATTTGCGCAAACTCAAAACCCGTGATGGCAAAAATTAAAAAAAATTGTACATCCCTAAAGCACGTACACGCACATGCATGAATGAAATGCGGAAGCTACATAGCAGCTATCAGTCACACAATCGATTAAAATTTTGTTGTTGGTGCTTTTAGATTTTGTGTTACATTTAAAATAACAAAATATTTATATAGTACACGAAATACTCGTAAATTTAACTGTGTATGTACAAGTACATTTGTGAGCACGAAAATAGCAGTGAAAATTTTAATGACATATTTTTAATTAAATTCTCTATTTTCTATTTTCGATATTTTAAGAAAAAACCTTCCATGGTTTTTATATCTGAAATTTTGCAAACCAGTCTCAAAGACGTTTTCGAAAATATTCGAAAAATTTCTACGAAAGTTTCAAACCTTTTATTAAGCGCGGACTTATAAGTAAACAGGCGCGTTGTGATATCTCGCAAAGACACCATAACTTTTCCTCTTCGACAGATTTCGAGGACATGGTAAAGGCTAGAGAGTCCTTGCTAGTACTCCTTCAAGTGGTTACTTTATGCTTACTTTTGGGTGTAAACGTGACAGGATCTTTTAGAATCCATTTTCATCTGCAATACAGTTTCCCTAATGTGCCTGTACCCCATGTGAGGTGTACGCGGTTCTATTTGGCCACCTCTTAAAGAAATCGGTGATATTTGATAGCAGTCTGGCTGTTGCTGAAAATAAAGATTTGTAGCCGATATTGAGTATCCCTATACTAACTGCAGCTTGCATGATGTCTCATACTTCTGACTAAAATATACTGCATAGATCAGGTAGTCCGACGTAGAGTTGGTGGTCTAGGTATCTTGAAGAGACTCCACCATCAGTTCTGCCGTTTAACTTGGAACCGTCGGTATATATAGAGATGCTGCATTCAACAGAAACGCACTTTTACGACTTCGCTCCAGGCTGCTTGGCTATGTTAATAATAACGTGGCTTCCCATAACTGACATCATTGGCCGCAAAGCAAAGAAGAAAGCTGTATTTTTTTACATGCTAAAGTAGCCTTTGGGTTTATTGTTCCAGTTGGAAAACTATCTTAAACGCAGAGCTGACGTTGCCTGTGATCGATTACTAGCTAGATGTAGTAAATCGGTATCAAAACTGATCTGCAGACCGATTAGCAAGGCGCTGTTCGTATCATTTATATTGAACAAACCTTATCTGTGGACTTAACCCATCAGGTTTAGGTTCGATGGCTTACTCAAGGCTGGCCACCATACGACTATACTATGCAACGAATGGGTCGTACAATCGCGGTATAAATCCATTAGGGTTCAGTTACCATTTTTAACCAATTTCTTCTTTCACAGCTTATAATTAAATGTACGCTTTCATTTGGCGCTGCATGACATTATGCTCCCACTTCAAATTTTTGTCCAATGCTTCACCTGGGACGGCCATGTAGCATAGTCTCCGTAGATTTACACTTGGTGTATGCGTGTTTATAGCCAGATATAAACTCGCATTGATATTATAAAATTTCTTCTTTTTTTCCGAAATCTCTTTCAAAGTTTGTTCCATAAAAAAAATAAAGCTTTGCATCTTTCGTATGGAAGAAAATCTGAAGCACCCTTTAAAAAAATATTGGGCAAAAATCAATGTGAATTTTGAAAGCCCTATAATTTGTGCTTTGCTACACATATGTATATTGACTGAGCTATGTATATGAGTATATGTATATGTTTATTTTTACAATCGAGTTTAATATGTAATACATTTTATTTCAAAATATATGTGGTCAAGTTTTGTCAGTAGACAAACAAATATTATTTACTTTTATATGTTACAATTTGTATATACAAACTTACAATTACATACACATTTGCATATTTGTTTATCTATTTTTATACCTTTCATGAAAATGAAATGGTATATTAATTTCGTCACGAAACCGAAAATTGTAAGTCCTTAAAGGAAAATAGATAGACCCACCATTAATTATACCGAAATAATCAGGTTGAAGAGCTGAGTTGATTTAGCCATGTCCGTCTGTCCGTCTGTCTGTTTGTATGCAAACTAGTCCCTCAATTTTTGAGATATCTTGATAAAATTTGGTGAGCGGGTGTATTTGGGTGTCCGATTAGACATTTGTCGGAACCGACCGGATCGGACCACTATAGCATATATCCTCCATACAACCGATTTTTCAGAAAAAGAGGATTTTTGTAATATCTTACCCAATTTAACAGATTGAAGCTTCAAACTTCACCATATACTTTCGTATATTGCACATATTGTTGCCTGAAAAAATTGATGAGATCGGTCGTATATATAGTATATATCCCCCACAACCGATTGTTCAGATAAGGAACTTTTCGTAATTACTGCCCCATTTTAAGAGCTAGAGGCTTCAAATTTCAACGAATGCTTAGGTATATAGCATATATTGTTGTCTGAAAAAATCATAAAGATCGCTGGTATATATATGGTGGTATATATAGTATATATATATATATTTTTGGCAAATTTTAGCCCTATTTTAACAGCTAGAAGCTTCAAATTTCACCGACTACTTACGTATATAGCATATATTGTTGTCTAAAAAAATCATAGAGATCGGTTGTATATATAGTATATATCTCATACAACCGATTGTTCAGATAAGAAACTTTTCGCAATTTCTACCCCATTTTAACAGCTATAAGCTTCAAATTTCACCAATTGCTTACGTATATAGCATATATTGTTGTCTGAAAAAATCATAGAGATCGGTTGTATATATAGTATATATCTCATACAACCGATTGTTCAGATAAGAAACTTTTCGCAATTTCTACCCCATTTTAACAGCTATAAGCTTCAAATTTCACCGATTGCTTACGTATATAGCACATATTGTTGTCTGAAAAAATCATAGAGATCGGTTGTATATATAGTATATATCTCATACAACCGATTGTTCATATAAGAAACTTTTCGCAATTTCTACCCCATTTTAACAGTTATAAGCTTCAAATTTCACCGATTGCTTACGTATATAGCATACATTGTTGTCTGAAAAAATCATAGAGATCGGTTGTATATATAGTATATATCTCATACAACCGATTTTTCAGATAAGAAACTTTTCGCAATTTCTACCCCATTTTAACAGCTATAAGCTTCAAATTTCACCAAATGCTTAGGTGTGTAGCATATATTGATGTCTGAAAAAATCATTGAGATCGGTGGTATACATAGTATATATCTCATACAACCGATTGTTCCGATAAGAAACTTTGCGCAATTTCTGCCCCGTTTTAATAGCTAGAGGCTTCAAATTTCACTAAATGCTTACGTGTATAGCATATTTTTATGTCTGAGAAAATCATAGATACCGGTGGTATATATAGTTTATATCCCATACAACCGATTGTTCAGATAAGAAACTTTGCGCAATTTCTTCCCCATTTTAACAGCTAGAAGCTTCAAATTTCACTAAATGCTTACGTGTATAGCATATATTTATGTCTGAGAAAATCATAGAGATCGGTTGTATATATAGTATATATCTCATACAACCGATTGTTCAGTTAAGAAACTTTGCGCAATTTCTGCCCCTTTTTAACAGCTAGACGCTTCAAATTTCACCAAATGCTTACATATATAGCATGTATTGTTGTCTGAAAAAATCATAGAGATCGGTGGTATATATATTATATACCCCATATAAACTCTAATTTTTGCCACCTTTTTGCGGCTAGAAGCTTCAAAATTCATCAAATTTCATCAACTAGTTACGTTTACGTCATATATTGTTGAAATACGTGATTCGCAGTCATAGTTTTTACACGCAGACCACAAAAAAAAAGAAACTTTGCATCCTCACACAAAGTACCTACCTGTTTTTTATTTTATATTTATCTTAAAAATCGTTTATGTATGTACATCTGTTGACTATGTATTTCTTATCTTATACAACCGATTATTTGGAGATTAAGAACGGGATAAGATTATTGTTCAGCCCCATTCATGAAAGGTATGAAGCCTTCGGCACAGCCGAAGACAGTCCCGTCCTTACTTGTTTATTTTATATTTATCTTAAAAATTGTTTAGGTATGTAGATCTGTTCACTATATATTTCTTATCTTATACATCCGATTATTCGGAGATTACGAACGGGATAAGATAATTGTTCAGCCCCATTCATGAAAGGTATGAAGTCTTCGGCACAGCCGAAGACAGTCCCGTTCTTACTTGTTCAAATGTACGTTATGCGCAATGGTCGAATGTTAAAGATTACGTCAATAAAATCGCTGCGGGAGCATTTTGTTCATATATGCTGAGTTATTTGTGCCTATCATTTTGTTAGCTTCCTGTGTCCCCTTCTCTTTATCCCCATTCTCGCATGTTGACCTTGTATGAATTTAAAGCATTTTTTCATCATACTGAATGCACTCAAACAAATTTGTACATTATATTAATAAAATCTGCATGTATGTGTGTACATACATTAAAGTTTGTTGCTGATATTGAAATCGACCAGTAGTCTAGGGATAGAGCAACAATACCAACTTACTTTGCCTATTTTGTATAGAGTGTAAAAACGACATTTGGGATAATGTCAATGCTATCAAATTTAATGTCTGTGCCACTTTTGGCAATTGAAATGTTGAGTTGTCAAAGGAATTCTGATATTCAAATGTACATATTCGCATATGAACACTCAGATGTGTTACACATATATATACATGTGAATACCCTGCAAAAAATCGTGCGCATAATCCCTAAAAAGAGTGCTCGCTGATTGATCTCTTTTGTCTACATTCGGGTATAATTGATGTCCTCTGGTCTCATTTGGGTACAGTTGGGATCCGTCAGTTTGAAATCTATTTAGCCCATTTTAAGTGCCATTAAAAAAATGGCAACGAACCGAGTAAAATAACCAATTAAGGAAGATTTAGTTCGGGTGTAACCGAACATTACATACTCAGCTGCCAAATTACAGCGCAAAACTTTTAAATTACCTTCTCTTAAAAGTGGGGGCGCCACGCCAATTGTCAAACATTTTACTACTTTTCTATTCTGCGTCATAAGGTCAAACGACCTACCAAGTTTCATCGCTTTATACGTCTTACCTTAAAATTTACTCAAGTTATCGTGTTTACGGACAGACGGACGGACATGGCTAAATGAATTTCTTGTTTCCTCCAGATAATTTTGATATATGGAACTGTATATCTATCTCGATTAATTTATTCCGTTACGGGGTACCGTTACGCGAACAAAATTAATATACTCTGTCAGCTCTGCTCAGCTGAGTATAAAAATACTACAGGGAATTGCGGTTCCCTATACCGAACCCAAATGACTGGGACCATATATTCCATTATCTTCGACCCAATCTTTTAGAATGTGTCGGTGACTAAATAACTTTTTTACTTAGATGTATTTAACAATCTTTCGCAAATTTTAATATTGCGTTTTAAAATATACATATCATTGTCCCTTACGGAAACTAACACTTTTTGCTAAGAAAAGGGTGTAGTCTTCATTCGTTCCCATATGGGTACAAAGGGAATTGGTCCAATCGTTCCCGTTCGGGGTTAGATTGGTAAAATTAGTCTATTAATAGGATATGCTCAAACAAAAGGGAACAGTTCAAAGCATACAAAGAGATCAAAAATTGGCATTAGTCGCATACTCCTTTGTGGATTCATCCTCGACTAATCGCATTTTTTGCAGGGTATGTATGTATTTGAATGTGTAAGAAAAAAAATATTTGTACGCATTTTTATTGTTACACATATACATACATAAATCTTTACGCAAGTTCAAAAAAAATTGTCAAACTGTAAATATTTGTTATTTTGTTGTTGTTTTGTTCATATTGGGTTTTTGTTTTATGTAATTCGTAACAATTTCAATTTGGTAAAATTCTCACATTTTATTAATGAAAGTACTTTTTGTATTCACATATCTATTGCACAAGTTTAAGTACACACAAACATACACATGTAATTGAAATTTGATTCTCTACATGTTAATCTGCAAATTACACTTTTAATTTTTTTCTACAATCTTCAATGTTTTAGCTTACCATTCCTGGGTATATTTGTGTTAGTATTTATGTATGTATTTTTTTCGTATGCATCGATTATTGCAATTCGATTTTATTTACTTTCACAAAGCTATTCAGAATTCAGCTTACATTTTTAGTAAACGTTTACAAACGTAATGAAAAATTTTAAGTAATCTCAGAGGGAGGTTTCATGAGAAGTCAACATTGGTGCAGAGATAATTTTTTTACAATACTGGATACCGTGCGGATTATTATTATTATTATTATTAGGCCTGGCAAAGCTGTTACCTTTGTGTAGATCTATTATACAAGACCTTTCAACCTAATTTTGTATGTGGAGACTTTTAATATATAAGTACCTCCTCAGGCTTTTAGGGATTAAGAGTCACACCACCTAAATGGGAGAGCCTCTGCTTTCCAGAGCGACGCATTCGCAGAGAATGTGAACCAGCGTTTCATCCTCCAGCTCATACAAACGACATATTTATATATAGTATAGTACCCAGTGAAACTTCTTAGGTCTTCCCTGCTTAGATTCATGAGTTTGGCTGATACTTTAGTTGCCGGAAGTACAAAAAGTTTGTCAAGTCTTTGCGATGTGCAGTCAATCCAGTTACGTCTGAATGGTTTTGTATCCCAGTTACTTATGCTTTCCTTCCTGTGTGCCTTTGTAAGTCCAGAAAAGGGCTCTGGACCATATAGTGCTACTGTAGCACGCTGCTTTGCTAGGTAATCTGCAAGTTCATTACATTCATGTCCTGATGTCTGGGAAATCATTTAAAAAAAACCTTTCTCTTGGCTCTAAGGTCATTAAGGATTTCAATGCATTCATCCGCAAAGTTAGATGACAGTGTGGATACAAGTGTTGTAAAAACCTTCTGTCAACCGAAGAATATTAACTTTATTCTTAACTGAATTTTCAAAACTTTTTTTGCAATTAAGTAGAAAAATCTGTAAACCAATTTGCCGTTTAGCATATGGTATTGTTATAGCATTTCAGGAGCATGTTTAAATTATATCCAAAACTTCAGCTTTGATTTCTTTGAAGTTATTGAGGAATTATTCAACAATAAATTTTGTCCCAACCATTAAAAGCGTGCAGAAACTGTTGTTAGAAATGAGTAAATAAAAAATATATAAAAGCAAGGCGCGATAACCTCCGAAGAGATTTTAGGCCGAGCTTCTCTTCGAATTTGCGTCGTGCTCCTTTTTTATTTTTCCACAAATTGGCAGGACGGGACCTACATGTTTTGAGCGGACTCCGAGCGGCAACTGCAAGGCAGATGAATTTAAACTGACAAGCTTTTCATGGCAGAAATACAATCGGATTGTATGCCAAACCACTGCCGACGGGCGACTCCGCTTAGCAAAACTTTTTTTTCTAATTGGAAAATTTTTGTTTCTAAATTTTCGATTATACTTTGATCGGGAGTTTAACCCACGATCTTCGGCGTGGTAGGCAGAGTACGCTACCACCACACCACGGCGGCCGCCGCACAGTGGCATTTTTGCTTGGTTTATATGCGAAAAAGTAAAAATTTTCAAGTCATTTTTGTTTTTTAATTTGAATGCAGTTTGTTTTTAAAATGTCTACAGTATATAACGGTAATTATTATTCCTTGTAATTATTGTTTTTCGTTGAATAATCTGCGGTCAAACTGTGAGTTGTTTATGACGCGCTAAGTAGTACAATTTACAGAAGTGAAATAACGCGCGGTTTAAAACTAAATAAAACTTTGTCGTGAAAGAAAAGCTAAAATATTTTTTGGTTATTTAAAATCTACACGTAATTATTATGCTCAGTTGAGCAGAGCTCACAGAGTATATAAACTTTGTTCGCATAACGGTAATCCGTAAGGACATAAACTAATCGATAGACTTAGATAGACTTAGATATAGATAGACTTAGATATAGACTTCTATATATCAAAATGATCTGGGCGAAAAAAGAAATTAATTTAGCAATGTCCGTCCGTCCATCCGTCCGTCCGTAAACACGATAACTTGAGTCAATTTTGAGGTATCTTGATGGAATTTGGTGCGTAGGTTCCTGGGCGCTCAGCTCAGATCGCTATTTAAAATGAACGAAATCGGACTACAACCACGCCCACTTTTTCGATATCGAAAATTTCGAAAAACCAGAAAAATGTGATAATTCATTACCAAAGACGGATAAAGCGATGAAACTTGGTAGGTGGGTTGACCTTATGACGCAGAATAGAAAATTAGTAAAATTTTGGACAATGGGTGTAGCACCGCCCACTTTTAAAAGAAGGTAATTTAAAAGTTTTGCAAGCTGTAGTTTGGCAGTCGTTGAAGATATCTTGATGAAATTTGTCAGAAACGTTACAACTGTTACTATATGTGTGCTTAATAAAAATTAGCAAAATCGGATGACGAACACGCTCACTTTTGAAAAAAAAAAATGTTTAAGTCAAATTTTAACAAAAAATTGAATATCTTTACAGTACATAAGTAAATTATGCCACCATTCAACTCCGGTAAAGATATGGTGCAACAAAATACAAAAATAAAAGAAAATTTCAAAATGGGTGTGGCTCCGCCCTTTTTCATTTAATACGTCCAGAATACTTTTAATGCCATAAGTTGAACAAAAATCTACCAATCCTTGTGAAAATTGGTAGCGGCATAGATTCTATGACGGTAACTGTCTTCTGTTAAAATGGGCGAAATCGGTTGAAGCCGCGCCCATTTTTAATACAAAGTCGACCAGTCTGTCCTTCCGATCGGCCGCTAATACGACAACTTGAGCAAAAATCGATATATCTTTACTAAACTTAGTTCACGTACTTATCTGAACTCATTTTATCTTGGTATAAAAAATGGCCGAAATCGGGCTATGACCACACCCACTTTTTCGATATAAAAAATTACGAAAAATTAAAAATATGCCATAATTCTATATCAAATCTGAAAAAGAGGGATGAAAAATGGTAATTGCATTAGTTTATTGACGCAAAATATAACTTTAGAAAAACTTGGTAAAATGGGTGTGATACCTACCACATTAAGTAGAAGAAAATGAAAAAGTTCAGCAGGACGAAATCAAAAACCCTTGAAATGTTGGCAGGAATACTGTTCGTGGTATTATATATATATAAATAAATTAGCGGTATCCAACAATTGATGTTCTGGGTCACCCTGGTCCACATTATGGTCGATATCTGGAAAACGCCTTCACATATACAACTAAGGGCCACTCCCTTTTAAAACCCTCATTAATACCTTTAATTTGATACCCATATCGTACAAACACATTCTAGAGTCACACCTGGTCCACCTTTATGGCGATATCCCAAAATGGCGTTCACCTATAGAACTATGGCCCACTCCTTTTTAAAATACTCTTTAATACCTTCCATTTGATACCCATGTTATGCAAACATATTCCAGGGTTACCCGAGGTTCATTTTCCTAAATGGTGATTTTCCCTTATTTTGTCTCCAAATCTCTCACCTGAGTATTTAGTGTTCGGTTACACCCAAACTTATCTTTCTTACTTGTTTTATTTTGCAAGTCTTCAAAAGTTTTTGGTTGAGTATTTTTTTACAAAATTATGAGTTTTTTAAGTGTATTATTTTTGTGCTGAAAATATAAAACACCGTGAAAAGAAAAGTCTGCCAAAAGTTTGAACCACGCTGTCCCACAATAATTTTTGAATTTCTGCAATAACTCAATATAACTGCATATAAATCAAATGATTCCTCATCCCCGTATCTCCGTCCTTTTGATATAATGACGATCACAAAGAGTGAGTTGTATGAGGTGTGGGTTGCAGAACGTGGCCAAAAGCAAAAGGATAAAGCCGTTTTAGACCAAGCGTGTAGTGTTTTAGGGATGGGGTAAATAGAGGCGAGGGATTGTATGATGAACGCTGCAGTAAAGTTCGAATTTTTATACTCAGTTGAGCAGAGCTCACAGAGTATATTAAGTTTGATTGGATAACGGTTGGTTGTACATATATAAAGGAATCGAGATAGATATAGACTTCCACATATCAAAATAATCAGGATCGAAAAAAAATTTGATTGAGCCATGTCCGTCCGTCCGTCCGTCCGTTAACACGATAACTTGAGTAAATTTTGAGGTATCTTGATGAAATTTGGTATGTAGGTTCCTGAGCACTCATCTCAGATCGCTATTTAAAATGAACGATATCGGACTATAACCACGCCCACTTTTTCGATATCGAAAATTTCGAAAAACCGAAAAAGTGCGATAACTCATTACAAAAGACAGATAAAGCGACGAAACTTGGTAGATGGGTTGCCGTTGTGACGCAGAATAGAAAATTAGTAAGATTTTGGACAATGGGCGTGGCACCGCCCACTTTTACAAGAAGGTAATTTAAAAGTTTTGCAAGCTGTAATTTGGCAGTCGTTGAAGATATCATGATGAAATTTGGCAGGAACGTTACTACTATTACTCTATATGTGCTAAATAAAAATTTGCAAAATTGGATGAAGAACACGCCCACTTTTTAAAAAAAAAATTTTTTAAATTCAAATTTTAACAAAAAATTTAATATCTTTACTGTATATAAGTAAGTTAAGTCAAAATTCAACTCCAGTAATGATATGATGCAACAAAATACAAAAATAAAAGAAAATTTCAAAATGGGCGTGGCTCCGCCCATTTTCATTTAGTTTGTCTAGAATACTTTTATTGCCATAAGTCGAACAAAAATTTACCAATCCTTCTCAAATTTGGTAGGAGCATAGACTCTATGACGGTAACTGTTCTCTGTGAAAATGGGCGAAATCGGTGGATGCCACGCCCAGTTTTTATACACAGTCCACCGTCTGTCCTTCCGCTCGGCCATTAACACAATAACTTGAGCAAAATCCGATATATCTTTACTAAACTTAGCCCACGTACTTACATGAGCTCACTTTTTCTTGGTATAAAAAATGGGCGAAATCTGACCATAACCACGCCCACTTTATCGATATCGAAAATTACGAAAAATGAAAAAAATGCCATAATTCTATACCAAATAAGAAAAAAGTGATGAAACATGGTAACTGGATTGGTTTATTGACGCAAAATATAACTTTGGAAAGAACTTTGTAAAATGGGTGTGACACCTACCATATTAAGTAGAAGAAAATGAAAAAGTTCTACAAGGCGAAATCAACAGCCCTTGGAATCTTGGCAGGAATACTGTTAGTGGTATTGCATATATAAATAAATTAGCAGTACCCGACAGATGATTTTCTGGATCACCTGGTCCACATTTTGGTCGATATCGCGAGAACGCCTTCACATATACATCTAAGGGCCACTCGCTTTTAAAACCCTCATTAATACCTTTAATTTGATATCCATATCGTACAAAAACATACCAGAGTCACCCCTGTCCCACCCTAATGGCGATATCTCGAAAAGGCGTCCACCTATAGACCTAATGCCCCCTCCCTCTTAAAATGCTCAGTAACACCTTTCGTTTGATACCCATATCGTACAAACATTCTAGAGTCACCCCTGGCCCATCCTAATGGCGATATCTCGAAAAGGCGTCCACCTATAGACCTAGTGTCCACTCCCTCTTAAAATGCTCAGTAACACCTTTCGTTTGATACCCATATCGTACAAACATTCTAGAGTCACCCCTGGCCCACCCTAATGGCGATATCTCGAAAAGGCGTCCACCTATAGACCTAATGCCCACTCCCTCTTAAAATGCTCAGTAACAGCTTTCGTTTGATATCCATATCGTACAAACATTCTAGAGTCACACCTGGCCCACCCTAATGGCGATATTTCAAAAAGGCGTCCACCTATAGAACTAAGGATTACTCCCTTTTAAAATACTCATTACCACCTTTCATTTGATACCCATATCGTACAAACACATTCTAGAGTCACCCTGGCCCACCCTAATGGCGATATCTCGAAAAGGCGTCCACCTATAGACCTAATGTCCACTCCCTCTTAAAATGCTCAGTAACACCTTTCGTTTGATACCCATATCGTACAAACATTCTAGAGTCACCCCTGGCCCACCCTAATGGCGATATCTCGAAAAGGCGTCCACCTATAGACCTAATGTCCACTCCCTCTTAAAATGGTCAGTAACACCTTTCGTTTGATACCCATATCGTACAAACATTCTAGAGTCACCCCTGTCCCACCCTAATGGCGATATCTCGAAAAGGCGTCCACCTATAGACCTAATGCCCACTCCCTCTTAAAATGCTCAGTAACACCTTTCGTTTGATACCCATACCGTACAAACATTCTAGAGTCACCCCTGGCCCACCCTAATGGCGATATCTCGAAAAGGCGTCCACCTATAGACCTAATGCCCACTCCCTCTTAAAATGCTCAGTAACACCTTTCATTTGATTCCCATATCGTACAAACACATTCTAGAGACACCCCTGGTCCACCTTTATGGCGATATCTCGAAACGGCGTCCACCTATGGAACTAAGGATCACTCCTTTTCAAAATACTCATTAACAGCTTTCATTTGATACCCATATCGTACAAACACATTATAGAATCACCCCTGGTCCACCTTAATGGGGACATCTCGAAAAGGCGTCCACCGATAGACCTAAGGCCCACTCCCTCTTAAAATGCTCAGTAACACCTTTCATTTGATACCCATATCGTACAAACAAATTCTAGAGTCAGCCCTGGTCTACCTTTATGGCGATATCCCTAAATGGCGTTCATCCATAGAACTATGGCCTACTCTCTCTTAAAATACTCTTTAATACCTTTCATTTGATACACATGTTATACAACCACATTCCAGGGTTACCCCAGATTGATTTTCCTTATTTTGTCTCCATAGCTCTCAACTGGTGCAACAAAATACAAAAATAAAAGAAAATTTCAAAATGGGTGTGGCTCCGCCCTTTTTCATTTAATACGTCCAGAATACTTTTAATGCCATAAGTTGAACAAAAATCTACCAATCCTTGTGAAAATTGGTAGCGGCATAGATTCTATGACGGTAACTGTCTTCTGTTAAAATGGGCGAAATCGGTTGAAGCCGCGCCCATTTTTAATACAAAGTCGACCAGTCTGTCCTTCCGATCGGCCGCTAATACGACAACTTGAGCAAAAATCGATATATCTTTACTAAACTTAGTTCACGTACTTATCTGAACTCATTTTATCTTGGTATAAAAAATGGCCGAAATCGGGCTATGACCACACCCACTTTTTCGATATAAAAAATTACGAAAAATTAAAAATATGCCATAATTCTATATCAAATCTGAAAAAGAGGGATGAAAAATGGTAATTGCATTAGTTTATTGACGCAAAATATAACTTTAGAAAAACTTGGTAAAATGGGTGTGATACCTACCACATTAAGTAGAAGAAAATGAAAAAGTTCAGCAGGACGAAATCAAAAACCCTTGAAATGTTGGCAGGAATACTGTTCGTGGTATTATATATATATAAATAAATTAGCGGTATCCAACAATTGATGTTCTGGGTCACCCTGGTCCACATTATGGTCGATATCTGGAAAACGCCTTCACATATACAACTAAGGGCCACTCCCTTTTAAAACCCTCATTAATACCTTTAATTTGATACCCATATCGTACAAACACATTCTAGAGTCACACCTGGTCCACCTTTATGGCGATATCCCAAAATGGCGTTCACCTATAGAACTATGGCCCACTCCTTTTTAAAATACTCTTTAATACCTTCCATTTGATACCCATGTTATGCAAACATATTCCAGGGTTACCCGAGGTTCATTTTCCTAAATGGTGATTTTCCCTTATTTTGTCTCCAAATCTCTCACCTGAGTATTTAGTGTTCGGTTACACCCAAACTTATCTTTCTTACTTGTTTTATTTTGCAAGTCTTCAAAAGTTTTTGGTTGAGTATTTTTTTACAAAATTATGAGTTTTTTAAGTGTATTATTTTTGTGCTGAAAATATAAAACACCGTGAAAAGAAAAGTCTGCCAAAAGTTTGAACCACGCTGTCCCACAATAATTTTTGAATTTCTGCAATAACTCAATATAACTGCATATAAATCAAATGATTCCTCATCCCCGTATCTCCGTCCTTTTGATATAATGACGATCACAAAGAGTGAGTTGTATGAGGTGTGGGTTGCAGAACGTGGCCAAAAGCAAAAGGATAAAGCCGTTTTAGACCAAGCGTGTAGTGTTTTAGGGATGGGGTAAATAGAGGCGAGGGATTGTATGATGAACGCTGCAGTAAAGTTCGAATTTTTATACTCAGTTGAGCAGAGCTCACAGAGTATATTAAGTTTGATTGGATAACGGTTGGTTGTACATATATAAAGGAATCGAGATAGATATAGACTTCCACATATCAAAATAATCAGGATCGAAAAAAAATTTGATTGAGCCATGTCCGTCCGTCCGTCCGTCCGTTAACACGATAACTTGAGTAAATTTTGAGGTATCTTGATGAAATTTGGTATGTAGGTTCCTGAGCACTCATCCCAGATCGCTATTTAAAATGAACGATATCGGACTATAACCACGCCCACTTTTTCGATATCGAAAATTTCGAAAAACCGAAAAAGTGCGATAACTCATTACAAAAGACAGATAAAGCGACGAAACTTGGTAGATGGGTTGCCGTTGTGACGCAGAATAGAAAATTAGTAAGATTTTGGACAATGGGCGTGGCACCGCCCACTTTTACAAGAAGGTAATTTAAAAGTTTTGCAAGCTGTAATTTGGCAGTCGTTGAAGATATCATGATGAAATTTGGCAGGAACGTTACTACTATTACTCTATATGTGCTAAATAAAAATTTGCAAAATTGGATGAAGAACACGCCCACTTTTTAAAAAAAAAATTTTTTAAATTCAAATTTTAACAAAAAATTTAATATCTTTACTGTATATAAGTAAGTTAAGTCAAAATTCAACTCCAGTAATGATATGATGCAACAAAATACAAAAATAAAAGAAAATTTCAAAATGGGCGTGGCTCCGCCCATTTTCATTTAGTTTGTCTAGAATACTTTTATTGCCATAAGTCGAACAAAAATTTACCAATCCTTCTCAAATTTGGTAGGAGCATAGACTCTATGACGGTAACTGTTCTCTGTGAAAATGGGCGAAATCGGTGGATGCCACGCCCAGTTTTTATACACAGTCCACCGTCTGTCCTTCCGCTCGGCCATTAACACAATAACTTGAGCAAAATCCGATATATCTTTACTAAACTTAGCCCACGTACTTACATGAGCTCACTTTTTCTTGGTATAAAAAATGGGCGAAATCTGACCATAACCACGCCCACTTTATCGATATCGAAAATTACGAAAAATGAAAAAAATGCCATAATTCTATACCAAATAAGAAAAAAGTGATGAAACATGGTAACTGGATTGGTTTATTGACGCAAAATATAACTTTGGAAAGAACTTTGTAAAATGGGTGTGACACCTACCATATTAAGTAGAAGAAAATGAAAAAGTTCTACAAGGCGAAATCAACAGCCCTTGGAATCTTGGCAGGAATACTGTTAGTGGTATTGCATATATAAATAAATTAGCAGTACCCGACAGATGATTTTCTGGATCACCTGGTCCACATTTTGGTCGATATCGCGAGAACGCCTTCACATATACATCTAAGGGCCACTCGCTTTTAAAACCCTCATTAATACCTTTAATTTGATATCCATATCGTACAAAAACATACCAGAGTCACCCCTGTCCCACCCTAATGGCGATATCTCGAAAAGGCGTCCACCTATAGACCTAATGCCCCCTCCCTCTTAAAATGCTCAGTAACACCTTTCGTTTGATACCCATATCGTACAAACATTCTAGAGTCACCCCTGGCCCATCCTAATGGCGATATCTCGAAAAGGCGTCCACCTATAGACCTAGTGTCCACTCCCTCTTAAAATGCTCAGTAACACCTTTCGTTTGATACCCATATCGTACAAACATTCTAGAGTCACCCCTGGCCCACCCTAATGGCGATATCTCGAAAAGGCGTCCACCTATAGACCTAATGCCCACTCCCTCTTAAAATGCTCAGTAACAGCTTTCGTTTGATATCCATATCGTACAAACATTCTAGAGTCACACCTGGCCCACCCTAATGGCGATATTTCAAAAAGGCGTCCACCTATAGAACTAAGGATTACTCCCTTTTAAAATACTCATTACCACCTTTCATTTGATACCCATATCGTACAAACACATTCTAGAGTCACCCTGGCCCACCCTAATGGCGATATCTCGAAAAGGCGTCCACCTATAGACCTAATGTCCACTCCCTCTTAAAATGCTCAGTAACACCTTTCGTTTGATACCCATATCGTACAAACATTCTAGAGTCACCCCTGGCCCACCCTAATGGCGATATCTCGAAAAGGCGTCCACCTATAGACCTAATGTCCACTCCCTCTTAAAATGGTCAGTAACACCTTTCGTTTGATACCCATATCGTACAAACATTCTAGAGTCACCCCTGTCCCACCCTAATGGCGATATCTCGAAAAGGCGTCCACCTATAGACCTAATGCCCACTCCCTCTTAAAATGCTCAGTAACACCTTTCGTTTGATACCCATACCGTACAAACATTCTAGAGTCACCCCTGGCCCACCCTAATGGCGATATCTCGAAAAGGCGTCCACCTATAGACCTAATGCCCACTCCCTCTTAAAATGCTCAGTAACACCTTTCATTTGATTCCCATATCGTACAAACACATTCTAGAGACACCCCTGGTCCACCTTTATGGCGATATCTCGAAACGGCGTCCACCTATGGAACTAAGGATCACTCCTTTTCAAAATACTCATTAACAGCTTTCATTTGATACCCATATCGTACAAACACATTATAGAATCACCCCTGGTCCACCTTAATGGGGACATCTCGAAAAGGCGTCCACCGATAGACCTAAGGCCCACTCCCTCTTAAAATGCTCAGTAACACCTTTCATTTGATACCCATATCGTACAAACAAATTCTAGAGTCAGCCCTGGTCTACCTTTATGGCGATATCCCTAAATGGCGTTCATCCATAGAACTATGGCCTACTCTCTCTTAAAATACTCTTTAATACCTTTCATTTGATACACATGTTATACAACCACATTCCAGGGTTACCCCAGATTGATTTTCCTTATTTTGTCTCCATAGCTCTCAACTGAGTATGTTATGTTCGGTTACACCCGAACTTAGCCTTCCTTACTTGTTTTATCAAACTTTGTATGAGATGGATTCAAGTGATTTGCGTAAAAGTTAATTTTCTTGGAAAGTTTGCTTCATGATTTGAAGAAGATAAGAATTTTAAATGTAGGTATTAGAGATATACTCCGCCGATTTTCGTCGTTTTCCACACGCCGCCGCCGAATGTCAAAAATATCGGCGCGGCTGCGGCGGCGTTCGGCACTTTTCTATATTTTCTACTGTCTTACTGTCGGTCATTGGTCGGATATGGTCGAAAAGGTTTTCAACGAATGCGCATCACTGCCAGTTAGAACAATCAAATCGGGAAATTTAACTCTTTCTAAACGTTCAAAATTTATTTAAAAAATAGGCGCTTTCAATGCCAACTTATCACGAATGTTACAGCACCCAATTCACCAAGGTATTAAAAGAGAAGTTATATAAAAAATTAATAAAAGTAAGGCTCGATAGCCTCCGAAGAGATTTTAGGCCGAGCTTCTCTTCCAATTTGCTTCGTGCTCCTTTTAAATTTTCCTTCAATTGGCGGGACAGGACGTACTTGTTTTATGCTGACTCCGAACGGCATCTACAAGGCAGATGAGTTTTCACTGAGAGCTTTTCATGGCAGAAACACACTCGGAGTGCATGCCAAACACTGCCGAGGGGCGGCCCCGCTTAGAAAAGTTTTGTGCTAATTGAAAAAACTTATTCCTAAATTTTGATGTTGCTTTTTCCGGGGTGTGAACCCAGGATGTTCGGTGTGGATTGCAGAGCACACTACCATCACACCACGGCGGCAAATGCTCACTTTGCATTGGTTTTTTTTTTTCAAAAAATTAATAAAGTGCAATGAACTGAAATAAAACTACCCAAGTCGCACATGGTTTTAAATTGTCTCCAAGTTGTTAAAAAAGCATGTTTCCCGAAAAAGGTGCTGGCTTTTTAAAAAATGCTATATCCCGATTAGTTAAAGGAATAAGCGAAATCAGTGATGCAAAATCCTTTAGTAGGTTTCAGGGATTTAAATACTCCTTTGAAATGATTCTCATACGTAAGTTGAAGATATATAAGTTGAAGATATACGTATGAGAAGTGTTTGAAAAATCACTTGGCCTTATATTTAAACATCTGTTATTTATTTGTGAAACTATAAAATAGCATCTAAAATGTTAATTTTGATTTTCGCACTTCATCATTCAATACCCAATTTGGCAGCCCGATCCCTAACTAGTCCCTCGTAGTGAATCACATTGATTATAGCCAGTCAACCAAGTTTAAATATCACCTACATGTTACGGCTCCTGTTACGAACGTGAATACGTAGGCACATATGTATATTTACCAGGTGAGACTTTGTTCTTTGCAAAAATACTCAAAGTTGTGAAGCGCAAGTTTTCCCAAGACAATGGTACAAATGACCGTGTTTACTACTATGCTAACGTAGTGGACAGTGAAAATAATCCGTTGGGGTTCACTTAGGGGGAAATTTTGGGGGTAAGTCATGGATAACTCTGAGAAGACTCTCCGGATTCTCCCCGGCTCATTTCAAAATCACTACGGGGCGTGAGAAGCTCATTTGGGGTGCTTTCTATGGGTTCTACGGTTCCATTTGGGGATGATTTAGGATACTCCCTCTGGATCAACCCGGGGTCATTTGGCAATCTCTTGGAAACATATATTTTTGCTTTATTTTATCATCATACCATATTTATTTTCATTACAATCTGTATTTTTTGCATATTAATTTGAGAAATAAATGTCGATTTTTTACCTTTGCCAGGCATTCCGTGACTGCTCCTATTTTTTTTTTTTTTTTTTTTTTTTTTTGCGACAGACCCAGTAGAACAACCAACCTAACCTTTTGGCCGTTTGAAGTGGTAATAAGATCACTTCTCATGCTTACTTCTATTCTCATCATTTTGATTTATTCTGAAGACATCCTATTATTTTCGTAATGTGAATAACTGCATGTACTGGCTTCAAGGATCTTCCAATCTGAGTATGCCATATAGGGCAGCTTGATAAATCAATACAAAATGTTATAGCCTCAAAGCTTCCGCAAATCAAATGTCAACTTCACCTACGCGAGGGGAATCCTGCTACAAATATGAATGTTTCATACACATATTTAGCAGGCGAGGCTCTGGCAACCCCAAGTTTGGATGGTGCTTCTTGCCGTAACGTACTGGATATTTTTCCAGCATAAGACCATCAACATCGATAACACTCCCCTAGAAACTTCGGCGGTAGTCTTTGTCGTTAATAAAATAACAAAAACAACAACCAAGGAAATTAAGTTCCGAGAGGCTCAAACTAGTACATTAAAGCAATGGCAAGCAACTTATGTTTCACTTCATATTAAACATACCTAAATCCCTTAGAGGGCAATATCGGGCAATCCGAGACATTGCATCCAAAAATAGGCTTTGCAGTTTAAATCGTGGAAACAAATTTCGGATTTTAACTTGGATCAGAAATATTTTAAAATGGGTGTATTTTTGATGCAGGTATTTATGGAGTGGTTCGAAATATTAGAAAAGGGGATAAAATCGTATTAAAAGAAACCTAGGGTACCTCCAGGACCGCGGAGAGGGGGGAGCAGCCAGGGCAATTGCCCTGGGGTCCGGAAGGTGTTTGGGGGCCCGGCAAGGCAAAGCAGTATTGAGAGTACTCTAACTAGGATTTCATAGATACAAACATATTTTGTTGCTACAAAATATTGTTTTAAAATTGAAAATCACTAAACTAAAATCATTATCATCCAATCAAATACTCTGGGGCATAGTCATAATCGAAATAAAATGCGATTTTATGTTAGATAAACGTTTTTGGCACAATTTTATAAGCGCTATTTGTCAAAAATGCTTCAACTAACTTAAATCACATTCAATTTCGACTATAACTATTCCCCTATCGGTTTGGTCGTATTGCTTTTTCATTTTTGTAAAAGCCACAGCGACATCTGCAAATACAAGCTGATAATAAACTAGAGCATTAATTTGAAAAAAATAGTACACTTGACTTGTTTCGCGAGGCGCAAATTTGTGCAAACACATGAGTATGCCGTGGATAAGCTTACATAGGTCATTGATGAGTTGAAGAAGTTCAGGGATCAATGGTCGATCATACTTCAAGAATGTAAGGTTCTGGCAGTATAGAAGTTGTGAATAGCTTCGCAGAGAAAAGAAGGAAGATAAGAAAGCGCCAGTTCTATGAATTACCTGGCGAATCACCTGAGTGTGATTTCGAAACTCAATTCAAACAGCAAGTTTTTTACGTTCTTTTGGAGTGCTTGATTGGTAACATGTCAAAATTTTTCGAAGCCGTAAATGACATTGCGATTAAATTTAGTTTTTTGTGGAAGTATCAGGATCGGACGGAAGAAGAACTCAGAGAAAAGGCAGCGGCATTCTGCACGATTTATGGCATCGATATTTCTACGGATCGGATAGATGAAATCATTCATTTCAAAGCCATCCACCTAGCAAATTTGGGATGTGATTCGCTGCCACCATTTCAACTTCTGAACAAATTTCATGACTTGAAGAAGGAAATATTATTTCCTAACATCTGCATAGCATTAAGAATATTTTGCACACTTCCAGTCAGGGGGTTCTGTTAGTCTATTGTCTCGCATGAAAAATTTTTTACGTTCTACTATGGGCCAAAATCGCTTAACAAGCCTTGGAACATTGGCGTTGGAGTCCAGCCTTGCTCAAAGCATTAGTTTTGAATCGGTAATTTCCATATTCGCAGACCAAAAAGCACGGACTGTTTTCCTTGGCTGATTCAAGCTCTTAAAATGTACATATTTAGAAAAAGTTAATGCAAGCAATCAAACAATGAAACCTAACATTTCATTTATGTAAGTGCTCCACTAAATCATATTTTATATGAAATAAAACTGAAAATGTGAATTGAAAAATTTATGTATGTTATGTTATTGTTTTTACTGGATGAGTTTATTTTCTAGGGGGCCCGTGAATGCGAGATGTCCCAGAGGCCGTGCTCGGCTCTCTGCGGCCCTGGGTATCTCCATGTTCAATTCGCCAGTTGGAGGCATGTAAAAGAGATATAGGGGGAAATAGGAGTTAAAGATTTTTCTACAGGAAAGGTGCATATTTCTGGTTCAGTGGCGAGATTGATACTAGTTCGGAACAAGAGAAAAAAATACAGAGAAAGACAATTTCTATCGCCTTAACGACATTATTATGTTAAAGTTGACAGTTGAAAGCATGCAAACGAGACTGAGATCAAACTAAAAATGGTTCTGAGTGCACTAGAAGTGCATCGGTTGCACCAGTTCAGAACTGGATATTTTCCTTCCTTGAGGGGTAGATACAATTCCAGAGCTGCTAAGCCCCTTCATCAGCAACTTGTTGGCTCTGTAATTGTAACCTATATAAAAATGATTTAAAAAATGTCTTTAATGGAATTAAGTCGCACACGCATCAGATTACTATTTTATACATTTTTAAAACTTTTTTATAAACGATGACAGAGCGGTGGGGGTGACAAAAAATTTCATACCTCCCCATTGGAATGGTTGGGGAAAACTTTATTTACTTTTTAGCGTTAACAACATGATAATGATCTCAAGTATTTATAAACAAACAAACCAATTACGATTATTTCAACAAATTAGCAGTCATTAGTTGGAATATTATTCTACAAGTGTGCGCAATTTCAATATATTATCTGTAGCTATTTCCCAGAAATAAATTTTCCAATTTCATTCTACGTGAAATTACGACTGCTTATAGCATAAGCAAATGATATTATATAACTGTTATTATCACATCGTTATGTTGTCGCTAAGGCCCACTTGCAGAACGGCAAGTTTAATTTTAGCTCAGAGTTAACTTGACATGAGGGTTTAAACTCATACATTTTCGACACACTTTTCAAATTAACACTGAGCTGAAAAAGTGCCGTTCTGCGGTGAGCCTTAGTGCTCTTTCTGAAAATGACTTGGTTGAACTCAATCGCACATTCAAAATTTCGTGAATGACCAAGCAAATTTGCGGCAATTGCATACATTTAAAAATTAATTGTAATGGTTAGCATGGCCAAAAGTGGGTAATTCTCAGTGCCTTTGGATGCTTCTTAAAAAATATTGTGGCAAATAGTAGCATCACTATGCTGCTAGTAAATAATCACAACAAAAAAACAGCAACCAGCACTCTTATGCACGCGTACACATTAAGGCAAGCACCACTTACGTACATAGAAGGCGACGAAGAATATCTCACATACACATATGTAGTCATCAGTGAAGAAAAGAAGTAGTTACTCACATATACAAACGCATTAGGCTAGAAGAAAAGCATAAACTACAAATTTACATGTATATAACTAAATAATCAAGCATGACTAGACCTGAGGAGAAATGGGTGAACGAGAAAACCGAGAGTATAAAAGCAGCGCAAGCTGAGGAATCTGTAAACAGTTTGATTTAAACACGCTTTTGTGGAGCACGTGACATTTAGGTATAATTGTACTACTCCTAAAGTAGTCCAATTAAAGACTATTTTGCAATACTGAATATTGGAGTTATTTATTCGGTGCATAGTTATCAGGAAATCCCCAAAATTCGGTAAAATATAAAATCTCTTTTATCCCCTTATTATCTGGTACCACAAATCGTTAGCTTAATGTGAAAATGTGCTAAGTCACTTTTTACGAATTTTACAGGAGACGAAAAAAACTGAATAATTTTTGAAATAACTTTTTTTTTTTTCAAAACTGTGAATGAGGATGCCTTAGTTGCAATACTTTTGAGTGTAAAAGCTTTAAAAAAGGAAAATAAAAATCATGTATGCAAACCCAGTAGCTATTTTACGACTTAGCACAATTTCCGCACTCAAAACTCTTTTGTCAAGAGCTAAATGTAAGTCACAATTTTAAGTTGGCTGATCACTGCAGTGTATTCCAAGCAGAAGTTGCTGCGATTAAGGATGCGGTGGATATCCAGTGCTATTACGGTTAGGGAATTTAACATCTACTCTGATAGATAATCGGCTATCAAGGCCTTGAGCTCAACTACAATGCGATCGAGGGTGGTCTGGGAGTGCCTGACCTCGCTTGCGATTTCATCGAATTATTTTAAAATTAAGATTATCTGGGTCCCGGGCCATAGTGATATCCCGGGTAACTGTCAAACGGATCTCTCAGCCCGCATCGGTACAACTGAACCGGATGAAGATGGCTGTAGGGATTTCGGGATCCCGCTGGCCACCTGTGGATTGCTCCTCCATAGCTGGGCCTCGAGTCAGCTCAGCAAACGTTGGGCGGACACCACGTCTTGCAGGGTAGCAAGATCTTTATGGCCGAAAGTGGATGGCAGGAGGTCTGCTTAAATAATTGGGTTCACTAAGGCTCACCTATCAATGGTCATTGGGGTTTTGACAGGGCACTGTCCCATGGGTATCCATTCGCTACGTCTCAATATACTGGAAACTCCATCCTGCTGCAGCTGTATGGAGGATGATGAGGTGGAATCACCAAATCACTTTATGCTTGATTGCCCAGCTTTTGCCAGAACTAGGCGAAAGTACTTCGGTCGCGACTCACTTGGATCTCCCGAGTTGAGATCGGTCTCATTCGGAGCTTTGTCGTTGCTAACCAACGATTCTCTAAGTAGCTAGATCTAAGTCACCGTTATTTTTGGTGTATGTGATATCACAACGGAACTTCGTGTTGTCCAAGTGAGCTATCCTTACCAAGGCAGCTACCACCTAACCTAGCCCAACCTATCCTAAGATAGTTCCTAAATGGTTCTTAAAACAATACCTATTAGTCCTGACAAACTCTGGAAAAAGCTACAGATTTAAGCAAAACGCAATCGGGAACTATTGGAACTAGTATTGAAATTACTTACATAATTGGCGCTTAACCTTTTAAACAGTTATGGCCGTCCAACAAGGCGCGCCAGTCGCTTCTGCTCTCTGTAAACCGGCGCCAATTGGTCACACCAAGGGAATTTAAATCATTTTCGACCTGCTCCTTCCAGCGGAATGAGGACCGCCCTTCACCTCTTCCTGCATAGGCGGGCTCCCATAGAAACACTTTTTTTGGCCATAACGTCATCTTTCATTCGTCTAGCATGACCTAGCCAGCGCAGCCGCTGCGTTTTAATTAGCTGGACTATGTTGATGTCTGCGTAGAGCTCGTATAGCTCATAGTTAAACATCTTCAGTACTCGCCATCGCCAAGGCGTAGAGCTCCATGAAACTTTCGAAGACCTTTTCTCTCGAACACTACCAAAGCCGAACCATCTGATGTTGTCATGATCCATGCCTCTGCACCATATATCAGGACGGGAATGATAAGTGATTTGTTGAGTATGATTTTCATTTGCCAAGAGAGGACTTTACTTTTCAATTGCCTACCTAGTCCAAGTAGGATTTATTGCCAAGAGTGATTCTTCGCCATATTTCAGAGCTGATGTTGCTGTTAGTGTTAATGCTGGTTCCCAAATAAACGAAGTAATTTACTATTTCGAAATTATGGCTGTCAACAGTAGCGTGGTTTCCAAGACACCTATGTGCTGATTGTTTGCT
Source organism: Eurosta solidaginis (assembly GCF_040869045.1). Taxonomy (NCBI): domain Eukaryota; kingdom Metazoa; phylum Arthropoda; class Insecta; order Diptera; family Tephritidae; genus Eurosta; species Eurosta solidaginis. The sequence continues at coordinate 261,705,792 of NC_090320.1, read as the reverse complement.
CGATGACAGCAGGCGCTTCAGTTTGTGCTCATTCACCATCATACCCATCTTTACCGCTTCTTTTTCTAGTTTGGAGTAAATAGAACTTACAGCGCGGTTATTCAGGCTGATAATGTCAATGCCACCAGCAAATGCCAATAATTGCACGCTTTTATAGAATATTGCTTCAGAGCGATTAAGTTCTGCAGGTAGTATAATTTTCTCCAGCATCAAATTAAAGAAATCGCACGATATGGGGTCACGAAGTCTGAAACTTGGTTTAGTTTCGAACGTAACGCAGAGATCCTTCTCAAATCTGACTGAGCAGATGATGTTGTTCAACGTCATTTTACACAACACAAAGCGAAATATAGGCACATCCTTTTCGTGCTGTCGACGGCGGCAGGTTTTTTCTAAAATTTGGCTCATTGTGTAAATCTGGTCGATGGTAGATTTACCAGGTCTAACCAATCGATATACGGTGGACTTCAATCTTTCGCACAATACACTTCACATGAACTTATTAGACATATTAAGAAGGTTAAGGTTGGATGACTTAAAAGTAAGATGTTTTGAAAAAACCTTACTTTTTATTGTTTTTGTAGCAGTACTTCGCTCCATCCAATGGTGCTCTTTCAACAAGGGTGGACCATAATGAGAAGAGTATTAGAGGCGTTGGATCCACAATACAGTTGAAGAGACGGTTGTTGTCATGTGGGGACACATTGCAAGCAGCAAATACATTTTGTAAGTCGAGATTGATTCTGGATAGGTAAGAGTTTAACCTGTTACAGTACCCAGATCGAAGTTGAGCCAGAGTGACGCGCGTTTCCCTAGGGAGAGTGCTTTCCTCCTCTGCTAGTTTTGGGTATTGTTTTTTAAGTACTGGATTCACCGGTCAATTCTGGCATAGAGGTCTGACGCTTGTTTGTGGATTTCACTGAGGACCTGCTTGTGCGTTTTGGCTTCATAGGGATGTGCACTGGTGCCGTGTTTCCCCATAATGCTTACAGAGATGACCCCTTCGGCCCCTGAGCGGTGTAGGCTCATCAATTAGATGTCTGTTGCGGTACCCAGGTTTCTGGGTATTCAACAGAAACTGTTTGGTTAGCATTTCATTTCTTACCCTAATGGGGAGTATTCTCACCACATTATGTAGGTGGTGTTCTGGGGACATAAGAAGACAGCTCGTAGCAGTTTTGAGGGCGGTATTTTTTCAGGCCTGTATTTCCTTCCGTTTAGTATTCTTTATGCTTGCGACCAAATCGGTGACGCGTAGCATTCAATGGGCTGGCCAATTTCTTTGTACGTGGTAATGAGCGCTTCTTTATATTTATCCCAAGTACTGTCGGCAAGAGATTTGAGGATTTTATTACGGCTCTGGATTTTTGGTACAATTGCGGCTGCATGCTGTCGGAAATGTAGATCCCGATCGAATGTTACACCCAAGATTTTTGGGTGTAAGGCAGTCGGTAGCGTAGTGCCATCGAGATGGATGTTCCAATATGGTCAATATTTGGAGCGTCCATGTTGTAAATAAGATCGCCGATGATTTAGTCGGTGAGAATGTCAGGTTTCGAGAGGCGAAAAAACTGGAGAGATCAGGGAGGTAGCCTTTTATTTTGTTGCAAAGCTCATCGATCTGTGGGCCTGGGCCTGTGGCCATCATTGTGCACTCATCGGCGTAGGAAACCATAGTGATTACTTCTGGTGGGAAGGTAGCTTTAATATGTAGAAGTTAACGAAAAGTGGGAATATGATACCACCCTGTGGCATCCCTTGTTTAATAAAGCAATATTCCTTACTTAATAAAACTGTCTTATATTTTCAGGGCTGGCTTTTGAGGTTTGATCGTATTGTGTTGGGAATAATTTCAAATTACTAATACTTCTACAGCATAAATTTGAAAATTATACAAGTACCATTATTATACTCAGCTGAGCAGAGCTAAAAGAGTATATTAATTTTGTTCGCATAACGGTAATCCGTAACGGCATAAACTTGTCGATATAGATATAGACTTCTATATATCAAAATGATCTGGGCGAAAAAAGAAATTCATTTAGCCATGTCCGTCCGCCCGTCCGTCCGTCCGTAAACACGATAACTTGAGTAAATTTTGAGGTATCATGATGAAATTTGGTATGTAAGTTCCTGGGCGCTCATCTCAGATCGCTGATGAGTGAAATCGGACTACAACCACGCCCACTTTTTCGATATCGAAAATTTCGAAAAACCGAAAAAGTGCGATAATTCATTACCAAAGATGGGTACAACGATGAATCTTTGTAGGTGCGTTGACCTTATGACACAAAATGGAAAATTAGTAAAATTTTGGACAATGGGAGTGGCACCGCCCTCTTTTAAAAGAAGGTAATTTGAAAGTTTTGCGAGCTGTTATGTCGCAGTCGTTGAAGATATCATGATGAAATTTGGTAGGCACGTTACTCCTATTACTGTATGTGTGCTAAATAAAAATTAGCAAAATCGGATGCCGAACACGCCCACTTTAAACAAGTTTTTTTTAAGTCAAATTTTAACAAAAAATTTAATATCTTTACAGTATATAAGTAAATTATGTCAACATTCAACTCCAGTAATGATATAGTGCAACAAAATACAAAAATAAAAGAAAATTTCAAAATGGGCGTGGCTCCGCCCTTTTTCATTACATTTGTCTAGGATACTTTTAACGCCATAAGTCGAACAAAAATTAACCAATCCTTTTGAAATTTGGTAGGGGCATAGGCCATATGAGGATAACTGTTATCTGTGAAAATGGGTGAAATCGGTTGAAGCCACGCCCAGTTTTTATACACAGTCGACCGTCTGTCCTTCCGCTCGGCCGTTAACACTATAACTTGCGCAAAAAGCGATGTATATTTACTAAACTTACTTCACGTACTTATCTGAACTCACTTTATCTTGGTATAAAAAATAGCGGAAATCCAACCATGACCGCACCTAATTTTTCCATATCGAAAATTACGAAAAATGAAAAAAATGCCATAATTCTGTACCAAATATGAAAAAAGAGATGAAGTATGGTAATTGGATTGATCTATTGACGCAAAATATAACTTTAGAAAAAACTTTGTAAAATGGGTGTACCACCTAACATATTAAGTAGAAGAAAATGAAAAATTTCTGCAGGATGAAATCAAAAGCCCTTGGAATCTTGGCAGAAATACTGCTCGTGGTATGACATATATAAATAAATTAGCGCTACCCGGCAGGTGATGTTCTGGTTCACCCTGATCCACATTTTGGTCGATATCTCAAAAAAGGATTCACATATACAACTAAGGGCCACTCCCTTTTAAAACCCTCATTAAAACCCAATTAATTTAGTTTGATACCCATATCGTACAAACACATTCCAGAGTCACACCCAGTCCACCTTTATGGCGATATCTCGAAAAGGTGTCCACCTATAATACTAAGGCCCACTCCCTTTTAAAATACTCATTAACACCTTTCATTTGATACCCATATCGTACAAACAAATTCTAGAGTCACCCCTGGTCCACCTTTATGGCGATATCCCGAAATGACGTCCACCTATAGAACTACGGCGCACTCTCTTCTAAAATACTCTTTAAAATCTTCCATTTAAAACCCATGTCATACAAGCATTTTCCTGGGTTACCTTAGGTTCATTTTTCTAAATGGTGATTTTCCCTGATTTTGTCTCCAAAGCTCTCATCTGAGTATGTAATGTTCTGTTACACCCAAACTTAGCCTTCCTTACTTGTTATATAATACTTTTAAAACAGGCACATATTTTACGTGATGCTTCATTACATTAGATTGACATTCCAAAGCATAATTATCCTTTACATTACTTCCGGTCAATACTGGCAGATCCTATTAATTTTATAAGCAATTGATTGAACACAAAAAAACGTACAACAGTCAAGTGCTAACTAAGTACAATGAAAAATCAATGATAATAAAGTTTAAGTGGAAGGAAGTCAACACTGAAGCTGTGGCGAACAAATAACTACAGTAATGGCAAAACATTAAAGGACATTCAGTGTTTTTGATATCAGTTTGATAGTAAAAGGTTAATTTTGCAAAATAATGTAACAAATAATGCAAAAAAAGTTAATACCCCAATGTTATTGCAACAATTGAAATATTAAAAAAATAAAAATAAAAAATAAGTAATTTTAAATACAAACTTTTAACTATTTTCGTTATTTAAACGCACATTAAAGCTCGCAATGTGCATTAGTTGCCATTTTTAACTACCTCAACTGTTATTGTACACTTTTAGCACCGGATATTTGCTGTCGAAGTAGTTATAGTTGCTCTTGTTTGTATTGTTGTTGCTGTCAATTTTTTTAATCTGCTGCTGACAGAGGCAATTATGCGCGTTGCTTTAATATTAAATTCCATTTGAACAAAAAAAAGCGCATAAAAACAGAGAAAAAAGGAATAACAACACACATACCGTTAAAGCTTGTACATGCATTCGTGTGTGTGTGCTTCATTCCCACTAACAAAACACTTCACTTCCGTATCGGTTACATTGTGGCAAAAAAGTTTGCAGCATAACACGTAGCAGGCCACAACAATCAACGCGAAGACGGCAAGGCAAGTCTGTTTGGCAACTTAGCGGATCGAGTTTTAGAACGAAATAAGGTCAGTCAGGGCAAGCATTTGTTGTTTTTTTTATTCTCTGTTTATGTTGCCATACTTTGGCAGCATAACAATGTCAACATTTTTGAAAGTAAATTATTGAAACGCCAGCAAAAGAGGTGGCTAAAAATAAGTGGTTAGCGGTATCGATGGATATTGGAGATGACGAAACATAACAGTTTATGCTGCACAGTAGATGAAAAAGGGGATGGAGATGTAACTTTTACTAAAAAAATTGTTTTTTATTTAATTTTGGATCGTTGATATCTTCTTCAATATGCTGAACTATCTAGTGAAGTACTGAGACTTTTTCTGGTAATTCTCTGGGGACTCTGCCTATACAACCCTACCGAGATATTTACGCTTTGAACTTGCAAAAGCTGAATAGTTAAGCATGGCCCGGGCCGTCCAGCTTAACAACTCAGCGCTCTGATAGCCGCCATACTACACTTCTCATCCAGCTTAGACCCATCCATAGACAAGTTAACTAGACCCCGCTAAAAGTGTCTGCACCCCAACACACTTATCCCTATAGGGTATATAAGCTGTAAGATGTGAAGCACCGTAATATATCCTGCTAAGGATAAAGTGAAAGCTCTCACTAACTGGAGTTCCCTTTGTCACTAAATTTCAATCCTGCGTCGCTAAGCTCAACTACATTACGCGATGCGAAATGTTCCATTGATTATACTCGAGGCTGCATGCAGTGCCCATTGCGCCTCCCTTGAGGAAGAGCCGCAGCATTTTCCAATTGTCCCTGGCATTATATGCCGACGTATGCCTAGCTCTAAGCTCTATATTAACCTTTCCTAACAGCATGGGTACGAACCCCGTCAGCACATGCCATCACTTGGTAGCCTATAAATCCGAAGTCTCAGAGAAGTTCGTTTACAACCACGACCCATTGGTGGGGAAACAGAACACTCCCCTGTGGCGTGCCAATTCTTACCTTTTCCTGGATCACTGAACCGCTCACTCCGCTGTGACAATACTGCCATCCAAAAAGCTGTTGATAAATAGAATGAGAGACGATTCGCCTTCCATTCCTCTTTAAGTTCACTAAATACAAGTCACAAAGACATTATTTAAAGCTCATTTGAAGTAAAGAATTGAACCCTGCTTTCACGTGAGAAGGGTACGGCAAAAGATAAAGGAGAATAGGAGCTCGATACTCCGATTAATATTGGCGGAAAATACGGTTTGCTGAGAGTCGCAGTGATACCAATATCATCTTATGAAACTTTAACTCCAAGGATGTGCAAGGTACGGCCCCTTGGCTCTGAATTCAGAAAATTCAGCTTAACCAATACAGTCTTCGGGCCTGACCGATAAACGCCAAGCGATTTCACTCTGTTTCGAATAAAAAACGTTGAACTAAGCTGTAAAAATAAATATAGAAAAATTTTACAATAACAAAAATTAATCCATTGTATATCAAAAACTTATCGATTTTCTATCAAAAAATTATCGATATTTTTTCAAAAACTTATTGATTTGCTGTCGATTAGCTATCGGGGTGTTACCAATTTTTATCGGCGTGTTATCGATTTTCTGAAGAAAACTTATCGACTTTTCATCAAAAATTACCGATTTGTTAATAGAGTTACCAATTTATTAACGGGTGTTATCGATTTGTAATCGAAAATTTATCGAAATAAGTTATGGATCTCTTAACGGAGGGTTATCAGCATCTTATATATTTCAATACTTACGCCTTTTGTTCTCCACACATCGCCTTACTGTGCAATTATAAAGTGTTTTGAAAATATTTTTATAACAAAAAGAAGTGCGGAATGACACTTGCAAGCGTTCAGTTACAAATACTTATTCTAACTAACATATTCACATTTCTGTATCACCGGCTATATCAAACGCTAGTCGATAAGTATTATTGGCATAATATGTTGTGACCGGTCTATGAAAAGGTGCCTTATGAATCAAAAAAAATGTTTCCACTTTTTTTCTAGTTTCGATAGTTTTTGAGACGTTCTTTCACGTGGTGAAAACTAGAAAGTCCTAACTTGCTTAGAAGTGTACTAAAAATGTAGAGAAAGAAGAGCACAAATGAAAGACGATGAAGCCTTTGGTTCCTTCGATGCGACTTTGGTGGCTAGTGAAGCATCCTTAGATTTTTTTGATAGCATTTTTTTCGATGGCAATGAAGCCAATATATTGGTCAGAAACTGGTTTGTTCTTTGCCTTTTGGGCGTGACTGTTCATAATGCAAAAGAAAAACTACTAAGAAACTGAAGAAATGCATTGTTTATCTTTAACAGCTGTTTATCGCAATTTATTTTTTGAGTCATAAGCCACTTTTTTATAGGCTGGGTCACATATGATTTTAACTCAAAAACGATTACAAACATTAATATTTCTGTTGTTATTATAGCTACCTGAACCATTGTCCAACTAGTACCAGCACAGAAAATATTACGGCCTCCTTTCAGAATCGAATTCGATATATCGACCCATTTCTTTTTCGCCTCATTTACGTCTTTAACGCTTGAATAGTGTAATTGTTGTAGTTAACATTTTTGTTAGCCAACTACTGAATGCCGTCAACAGATTGCCAATTATTTCGATGATGTCGATGGCAATAGTGTTGATCAGAGCCTCACGATACATTTATTCCTTTATAAGTGTTTTTGTATTCCTGAGGGCTTTTGTTGCAGCCACATCAATGGCGTTTTGGCTGCCATAAAAATTTGAGCAATACAACAATTTCACGTGCATATGTATATACATATGTAGACGCTATTCTTTATATGTGCATCATTTTCAGTTCACTGTTATAATATTTTCTTCTCGTTTGATTATTTGGTATGTGTTCGTGTTTGTGTGGTTAAATGTGCACTTTGTATTTTCGCTTTTGTGTTTGTTTAATATGTGTGTGTGTGTGTGCTCACGTATTGAGCTTAAAATTGCCTGCCGCTCTATTTCATAGATATTTTCTTTCAGCATTATTTTCAATGCAGTTCGCATAATTTTCTTCACTATTTTGTTGCAATTTTGTAATATCTTTATCTACTTTTTCTATTTTGAGTGCTGTCAGATTTTTAATTGTTCCCAATGGCTTATTATATGAAATTTTGACAACTCCCACTGGGAAAATTTGTTGCCTTCTTGTGTTGTTAGCTGATTGTATGAAAACCATTGTTGGAATAAGAATTAGGTGAAATTTATGTGCACGGGTTGGTGGTGCTGAGTAAAAATTGTGTACTCTGTTTATTCCACAGGCTGTAACTTGAAGATACATATAATGAATTTCGTTATCATATAATTCTTAATTAGTTGAGAATAGCTTAGATATGCCTAAGTCCAAAAAATGCACGTATGTCATTACTTTTTCTTGTTAACAGTAGCAAATAAGAAAACCAGACTATCTTGTATCTGGATGCAGTTATAGATGTTTTTTTTTCCTAAATACCATAGATAATGGTCTATAAGTGCATTTGTTTGTCTAGTGGCTCAATTCAGTAAGACATGAATGGTAAATCCACTAGCATTGGTAGTAGTATCCCGAATTAACATAAAGATAGTGCTCAAATTATTCGAAGATTCTTACAAAATGATACGAAATGATGCTAAAAACCATTTCGAGTTGATCCCTCAAGTCGTGATAAAATGATCGAAAAAGAGTTCAATAATCATACAGAATAAGTTCCGAATTTATTGAGAAAAAACTCAAATAAATCAATATAAAAAGATGATAAAAAATTTTAAGGAATACCTTTATGTAAATGGACCAAAAAATAGAAGGCAATTTTTCCTTTAATACAGATATAGTCTTGTTGAATTTTGACTAAAAAACTTTAACAATAGCTCTTGTAAAAGAATTTTGGGATTTAAACTAAAACTGGCACTTTTTTAGTGCTCCCTACAAAAAGGCATTTGGAATTGTGGGTTCTGACTGACGGCCCAAGCTTCAAGTCTCTAGCTCACCGGGAAGTTACTTAAAGATCGATTGCAAGATTCCCCTCGTTTTTCAAGGATTTGCAGTTATCATGACTAGCACGCCACCTAGCTGAAATTTGTTTTCTTTAAGTAATATTGTCACCAGGCCTCTAACTAAGTCCCAAGTTTCAAGTCTGTAGGTAACCGAAAAGTAGTTAAATATGGATTGAAAGATTCCCAAATTAAAATTTGTTTTCTTACCGTCTCGGTCAGCGTGCGCCACCTAGCGAAATTTTTTTAATCAAATATTGTATTGCCACCGGGTTCTAACTCACGGCCCATGTTCCAGGTCCCTAGCTCACCGGGAAATTACTTAAAAATCGTTCGCAAGATTCCCCCGTTTTTAAAGGATTTGCAGTTATCTTTACTAGCGCGTCACCTAGCGGAACTTTGTTTTCCATAAGTTGTGTTGTCACCAGGCCTCTAACAAAGTGCCAAGTTTCAAGTCTCTCGGTAACCGGGAAGTTAGTTAAATATGGATTGAAAGATTTCCAAATTAAAATTTGTTTTCTTACCATCTCGGTCCGCGTGCGCCACCTAGCGAATTTTTTTTTAAGAAATGTTGCATCATCATCGGGTTCTGACCCACGGCCCAAGTTCCAAGTCTCTAGCTCACCGGCAAGTTACTCAAAAATCGATCGCAAGATTCCCCTCGTTTTTCAGCGACTTGTAGTTATCTCAATTAGCACACCACCTAGCGGAACTTTGTTTTCTATAAATTGTATTGTCACCAAGCCTCGAACTGTGTGCCAAGTTTCAAGTTTCTAGGTCACGCGGAAGTTAGTTTAAAATTATTGAAAGATTCCCAAATCAAAATTAATTTTCTTAATATCTCGATCTATGCGCCACCTAGCGAAATTTTCTTGATCAAATATTGCATTGTCACCGGGTTCTGGCTCACGGCCCAAGCTTCAGGTCTCTAGCTCACCGGGAAGTTACTTAAAAATCGATCGCAAGATTCTCTGCGTTTTTTTCAGGGCTTTGTAGTAAAATGATCTTGAAATTATGCGAATTTTTCCTGCAAAAATACCAAAGCCAATTTTATACTGACGCCAAAAGTACTAGCAAAATGGTCAAAAAAGAATTCTAAAATCATACCGAAATAGTTCCTAAATGATAGAGAATAAGCTCAAATGAACCAAGAAGAGTCGCGAAATGTTCTGAGAATATTTCGGACATATTTCAAAAATAGTCCCGAAATTTGCGAAGATAGTCCCAGAATATTCTTAAAATAGTCCCGAAATTATTCAAAGATAAATACAGAGCACAGCCCACAGACACGCTTGAAATGCTCCCAAAAAATGTTCGACATGACCCCTTAAAATATACTGAAACAATCTCTATATGATTTGGTGATATTTCGGACAAAGTTCCAAACTCATACCCAAAGGTGCTCGACACATTTCGAAAATTGTATGAAATAGAACTGGTCCGAAGGTATCCCAAATTTACGACGAGCAATCCCGAAATTGTGACAGTTTCGAAATGTACAGGGACTTATCCGAAAGAATATTTGTTTTATCTAGTAACAATCGCAAAATATGTCCGAAATATAAGCCAATTCACAAAGGAAAAAATAAAAATATAAAAAAACATCGATCAATGAACGATGGAAATTGAGGCCGACCTTCACTCCCAAAAATTAACAGTATTCCTCGAAATGGCGGGACGTTCAGTGACGACCGAGTACACTACCGCTTCACCACAGTAGTATGGAAATGGCGGTTCCAGCCCAAATGGTGAAAGGTAAAATGTGAAAGGAAAAATATGTATGTGTGTGTGTGTGAGTGCGTGTAACCGCAAAACCGCAAATGTGTGTGTGTGTGTGTGTGTGTGTAACCGCAAATCCGCAAATGTTTGTGTGTGTGAACTTTGTGAACCCAGCAAGAAATCGAGCGACTGATCACTATCAGACTCATCTGATACTGAACAGATACTGGTCTGATACTGATCAGATACTGATCATATCAGTATCAGAGCAGTCTGATACTGATCAGTCGCTCGATTTCTTGCTGGGTTCACAAAGTTCACACACACAAACATTTGCGGATTCGCGGTTACACACACACACACACACACATTTGCGGTTTTTCGGTTACACACACACACACATACATACATAATTTTCCTTTCACCATTTAGGCTGGAACCGCCATTTCCATACTACTCACCACGGTGGGCGTTTGTTGTTCCAAAGATAGAACAGAAATTTCTCGAAGGTAAGTACTTACTCTCGAAATGATTCCAAGATCATCGAGAATCGATCTCGAAAATGGTCCCGAAATTATACAATAGAAATTGTAAGAAAATAAGTACTTACTCTCGAAATATTTCCGAAATCGTCGAGAATCACTCCAAAACTATCCCGAAATATTTCCGAAAAATCCTAAAAAGGACTAGTTTTATTTGGCGAAATCCGTCAAATAATCCGGAAAAAGTTCTTAATTGGCGAAGAAAACATTTGAGAAATTATACCGTAATAGTCTAAAAATTTCCGAAAAATAGCTATTCAAATCTATAAAAAAAAAACAAAGGAAAAAATTCGAGGATAATTATGGTAACAAATAATCTTCTAATAATTGGAAACATAATCCCGAATATAGCCATTGAAAAACCTTATTTCTAAAATTTTGATGTTGCTTTGCCCGGGGTGTGAACCCAGGGCATACGGTGTGGTAGGCGGAGCACACTACCGTTACACCACCGTGGCCCCTTAAACCTATCATAACAAAATTCGGCAGAGAGGTTGCCTCTGCTATAAGATATGCTTCGAAAACAAGTTAACGAAATCGGTTAAGGACCACGCCTACTTTTATACGAAAGATATTTAAAAGGGTAGTAGATGAGTAAAATAAGGATATCTTTGCAAAAAAAAGAGCTTTAGATCAGTGGTGTTTCATTACCTAAGTGGAATTATAACAAGGAAGAGCAAAAGTCTCATTCTTTATTATGAAACGGATAATCGTTTCCCCTCAGAGACGAATCGCTGGTGTATTTGCGCTATCATTTGACATGTTTCGCCTTCCTGTTTGACGTAAAGTAAGAAACGTGAAGACCAAATGAAAATGACAGAGAATCCATTGCTAGATGAAATCGTTTGGAGGCGAATCGTTCATTTCAGCTTTTATTCGCAAAACAGAATAAATCCCAAAGCACCCTTACTTGTTTCTTATTGAAGTATGCAGTAACAGGAGAGTGGGTCTAAATAAAACTTCGCATTGGACCTCTAATATACTGAGCAAGGAGGTTTCTAAAACTATTTTGTTTAAAGAATCAGCTCAATTAAGCTTTCCTGGACAGTCAATTGAAAATTTTAAAATACTCTGCTTCTCATTTACTAAGTGTTTTGAATTCATTTCATTCATTTAATTTTAAATGATATATATATTTTAGGAGTGATTAAACAAAAGGACGTATTTCCATATGGAATTCCTATATAAATATGGCCTTTTCTCACTAATTCTCATTTGTATTTTATTATGTGGGTGGCGAATGAATAAGATATCTTGGGTGATAATTCAATTCGACAAATATTGACATATGCAGATTGTTTGTAATTAGTTATACAAGCTCGGACCTTTGATAAACACTTCAACATACAAGTAAGTTACAGCACACACAATTTCTAAACAAAACTAATTTTTTTTATTTCAAAAGAGCGCATTTGTCGTTCTATATCTTTTTGGGGATTATTTATTATTTCATGTCGCATAGACAAAAAATGTCTGAAAGAATTAAGAACTGAGTTTTAATTGTGTTAGTTTGAGAAGATTTGAAGATAATACGCTTGTGTAAATAACATAATCATTCGATTAACACGTCACAATTAGCAGCACTAAATGGCAAATTAATGTCAACTTAAAGGTTCAAACTATGAAATTGGTCCATCAAAAATGAGAAAAAAAAACAAAGACACAAACAAGAGTCAGACAGTTTTTTAAAAACTTAGAGCTTAGCCATTCTTTTGGCATTTCCATATACATATTAACACCTGCCTTAAAAATAGTTGCCATTAATCACAATCTTACAGTTGACATTTCAAATAAATATCGAAAGAAAAAATAGCATATGGTCACTTTGACCAAAATAGCCTTGAAGATGTTTAATCCAGCATACTTTTGAGAATAATAACAACATGCTTAGAGCAGCATTGGAAACTTTAAAAGAAGAGGATCCTGCAAATGAAAATTAAAACAAACCGAAAATAAAATAGTATTTGAAGAAGTACTGTTAATTTTAATATCTTCTATGACTATTGTAGGCCAGCCTTTTATACTTTTTGAAATTGTAAACATTTTTTTCTTTTCAAGCTCATAGGAACACAAAGAAAATTCGGTGGATATGGTATTGTTTAACAAGCGTTTCTGTCAGAATTGGCCGAGAATCCCAGCTTTGGCCTTTACCTCAAAAAAACGATCAGTCGCCACAATCTGGTCGGGAAATTCTGATGGATTAATAGGAATGAAAAATGCATGTACCACATTACCAGATTCGCCATTTGTTGTGGCTGTGCAAAGATCTCGCTATTTCAGGACGACATGCGCGCAACGGATGATTTTTTTGCTGAGAAATCTTCTTTGGCGAAATTAGTTTAAATATGAAAATAAGTCCCACCTCTCACTGCAGTAGATACTAATACCAAAACCTATTGAAAACCCTCATAATTGAGAAATCATCTTGGTCTCAGATTTTGCAAATAATTTAAAAAATAACATTTGTCAACACAATAATGTTGAAATAAAATAAAACGATTTTCTCTTAGTATCTCCGCCAATAAATTTCGTTGTATTCCTTTATCTTCGTTGTATTCCTTAATCTGGGAAAAAGTAGAGATATCGCAACCAAATTCACTCTGTAGATACTGAAGCACTTATTGCCAGCTTTTGTTTAAATCACCGCATTTATTACCTTGTGACCTATTTCTTCAAAAAGTAACTGTAAATTTTAATTTTAGTGCTCTAGGACCACAACGTTTTTAGTGATTTCTATTCAATTGCAATCAATTTCCATTTAAGACAACACACGTAGCCTTGCTACCATTTCATGTCATGATGATATCGCTTTTAAGTAGAAAAATATGTAGCTTTCAGACTAAAGCGAGACGTGGTACTAGATAGTATTTTTCAAGCAAGGCAGATCTAACCAGAGCCTAAGTTATGTAGGGATTTTTCTTCACTAATGAAATATTTCTCTTTAGCGTATATTTTTTTCATAGTTTCTCTTATTTGATCAAAGAAATAACGGAAGGTAAATTAACTTCTTTAGTCCTCAGACATGCATTAGGACAGGCATCGTACTCATTTTCTCTATTTATACATACAAAAAGAAATGTCTGTGCGGTAGGCGCGCTAAAACTCAAAAAATGCCTTACCGATCCCGACAATTAGTTTCTTTTGATTTAAGGTTGGTTTAGAAAAACAAATTTGGGTAAAGTCGGCGGGGTCCCATCCACAGACAACCCAATTTACATCTCACCAAAAGTCCGAGGGTTCGCCTCAAACTATCGATTTTTGCATACATATGCGCTTTATATATCAATTCGTAACGAATTTTGGAAAATTCGGTAGTGCCACGTCTCCGAAATTATTTCAAGCAGGTATACAACAATTCGTACAGGAATTCCATATATTAAAAGGTGGGAGTTGGAATAGGAGTGGTAGCCGAAAAGAGAGTGAGAGTGGAAGTGGGAGTGGGAAAGGTATATAACGTTAGGTTAAACTAAGGTTGAGGACTAAAAAAATACTGAAATAAAAATATAAATACTTGAGATTTTATATTGGAACAAAAAATTACACTGAAAATATATACACTCCAATATATTGTAACGAAATTAGTGCAATTCCTCTTATTTTCAACCTTCTACTAACGTTCGAATCACTAAACTGTTGAATAAATAACTCCACCGTGGTGTGATGGTAGCGTGCTCCGCCTATCACGCCGTATGCCCTGGGTTCAACTCCCGGGCAAAGCAACATCAAAATTTTAGAAATAAGATTTTTCAATTAGAAGAAAATTTTTCTAAGCGGGGTCGCCCCTCGGCAGTGTCTGGCAAGCGCTCCGATTGTATTTCTGCCATGAAAAGCTCTCAGTGAAAACTCATCTGCCTTGCAGATGCCGTTCGGAGTCGGCATAAAACATGTAGGTTCCGTCCGGCCAATTTGTAGGGAAAAATCAAGAGGAGCACGACGCAAATTGGAAGAGAAGCTCGGCCTTAGATCTCTTCGGAGGTTATCGCGCCTTACATTTATTTATTTTTTTTTTTTTTTTTTTTTTTATTTAAATAACTCCACTATTCAATAATGCAAAATGGCCTTTATTAATGTACTTCACAATAACACGTCTACTTCTCGACAGATAGCGTGCTTAAATCAAACTGATTACTGATTCTCCGCTTCACCTCCTTTTATACTCTGTGATTTCCTCGTTCGCATACTTCCAGGCGTTTCTAGAATTTAACTTAGTTGCCAGCTATAAAATCACCAGCTATAACTACAGATGCGCGTGTAAATGTGAGGGATACTTGCACAAATGATTGTCTACTTTTGTGAGCATTTCAAATGAGATATATGCATGTGCTTGTTGCGTTTTCTCTCCGCTGCGTGTCTATCTCTACATTTTACATTTTACCAATATTGTGTTCATCCAGTCTGGCCTTTCTACCTCTACACGGCGTGCTTTGACCGCTGGTTTACACAGAAGCGATGCTGTTTCCTGAATCAGAGCATGTGATACCGTTTCTGTGAATGTAGGTTTTGGGTTTGCGTATGTTGCTCCCTTCATTTCGACGTCCCGTATGCCGTTTATAAAGCTCTGAATCTTTACTCTTTTAGTTTATTCCACTGGTGCGTCGCCATTTGCAAGATGAGCTAATCTTTCAATGCCCTAAGCAAGCTCCAGCAAAGTCTCGTCAGATTTTTCGCAGCAGTTTTGCAAT